>NC_056733.1:1116361181-1116661181 GCF_019279795.1 Protopterus annectens | reverse complement strand
TGACTGGGTACCAGTTTTGATTTCATTTCGTTGATGGTGTACCCCAAGGAAGTGAGAAAGTTTTTCACAAATGTCAGGTGCTGCAGCGGCAATTCCTGAATGTCCACCTGAATCAGGCAGTCGTCCAAGTATAGGTAAATTTGGATATTTCTCTGCCTGCAGTATGCAATGGCTGGAGCCAAGCATTTTGTGAATACTCTGGGCGCAGTAGATAAGCCAAAGTGAAGTGCAGAGAACTGATAATGCATAGACCCTGCCCTGAAATGTAGATACTTCCTGCATGGTTCCCTTATGGGGATATGCAGATACGCTTCTTTTAAGTCTAGGGTGACTAACCAGGCATCCTTGGCTAGCACAGGAAGAAGCTGTTGCAGGGTAAGCATTTTAAATTTTGGTATCACCAGGAAGGTGTTGAGAATGGAAAGATCCAGGATTGGGCACCAAGAGCCCTCTTTCCTGGATACCAAGAAGAGTGTGGAGTAGAATCCTGGACTCCTCTGTTCTACTGGAACCAGCTGAATAGCTCTGATATTGAGCAGGGAAAGTACTTGGTTTTGAGCCTCTGCCCACTGGTTTGGAGGAATGTCTGGAAACCCACTTGGGGTTGGCAGTAAATGGAAATAAAATTTGTACCCCTGGGATACAATGTTCAGGACCCACATGTCCTGAGTGATGGACATCCAGTTTTTTGCATGTAGGGCAAGTTTTCCTCCTAAGGGCACAAGCAATTGGGCAGGGCTGGGGAGTGGAGTAAAGAAGTCATTGTGAGCTTTTTCCGTAAGGAGGTGGCTTACTACTCCCTGCTTTAGGAGTGGGGGGCACTCCATTGCTTAGATCTCTGCATACCCTGAGACTGAAGTCTGGGTGGCCTGTTTCCCCTGTATCTGGTTTGAGAAGGTCTGGAGGGGGGGTAGAAAGGACCAGTGTTTGGAAGGGTAATGCCTACTGAATCTAGGGGGTTGCACCTGTTAAGAATTCTTTAAAAGTCTGCATAGACTTAGCTTTTTCTTCCATCTTTTTAAGAACCAATTCTGCTTTGGTGCCAAACAGTCCTTATTCAAAGAAGCGTCTAGTAACTTTTAATTGACATGGTCTGGCAAGGTCTGCTCCTTCAGCCAAGCATGTCTTCTCAGCACATAGCCAGTGACAGCTGCCTGGCAAGATGTTTCTAGGGCATCAAAGTCACACTGCAAAGTATGCTTGCTGATTTGGCTTGCAGAGTGCATAAGCTCCTGCAATTCTTTATTTTCTGCACAGTCTGAAAAGGTTGCCACTTTTTGTGTAATAAGTTCCATAATATGTTGTTGGTACTTCGGCATCTGAAACTGACAATTCAATGCCCTAATAGCAAGAGTTGCAGAGGTATATACCTTCTTACCTCATCTGTCCAAAGCTCTGGAATCCCTGGCAAAGGGGTGTGATTCTTGGCTGTAGTAGCCTTGATACCTTTAGGCCCCTGGGAAATGATCTCTGGGTCAGCAGTAGGATTCTTGAAAAGAAATGTGTGAGTGTCAGGTACTCTGTAGTACCTGTCTGGTTTCCTAGGGGCAGGAGGTATAGTGTCAGCAGTAAGACTGGATTCCATAAAAACATCATCCACAACATCCGGGACAGGGGGGTATTGCTAAGGGCCTGTGTTGAGGCAGCTCTAGAAATTCTCTGAGTCTCTTTTTGGACTGAGGATAGTCTTGGCATTCCCAGTGGAAATGCTCTCGTAAGGAATGCAAAGGGGGGGGGGGGGGCTCGGCTGAGAAGGCCTGTTTCAGGCTGACCAGCAAGTAAACCAGGTAATATTTGTTGTCTTGGGCAGTCCCACTGAGATTTGAGGGGGAGGTACAGATGTGGGTATGTGATGTGGGAATATAAAAGGGGAGAGAGGGTTGAAGTTAGACACTGGGTATGTCCTCTGAGTCTGAGTATGTGATATCATTTACTATTAGTTATGCATACTGCCTCACATTGTTACTGAGGTTTCTAACATAATTAAGGAAGGCTTTGTTGCTATCCTTCAACTGGGTGGCTATTTTTACATCATATCTGGCTTTGGCTGAATTGATCAGGGTCAGGAGTTCACTGTTAAGTTAGCAACACCATTTTGAGCATCTTGAAAGTTAACTTTATTTTTGTGTGTAGTGATTTGTATTCTTTTATTATGCAGTCTATTTATTTCGCATTGTGTTTACTTCAGAAGGGGATAGATACTTATTTGCAGTTACCTACAACAGGTTGGAAGGGGATTTCAAATTTAGTTAGGTCATCACTCAGTTTTAGAAGATTATTCTTCATATAGATTCATAGATTAGTACTAAGCTAACTGCCCTTGTGAGCCATTTTAAGCTTAGCCAATTATCCCTTGTGAGACTCAAACCCTGCACCTTGTGTTTGCAAGGCAAACACCTTAACCATTAGGCCACCCTCAGTCTTAAGGTGAATGTGACAGATTTGAGGCCCGATTTGACCAAGGAGAACTGACAATTAATGGAAAGCAAAGCTGCCCGTACTGGCAAGGACCGAGTGCAGGATTTTATTGCACCTAATTGGGATGCAGACTAATCAGTGAAGTACAGAAAATTCTGGGCAAATGTTTGAGGATATAAAACTCTCCCAGTTAATGGAGGGGTAAGCAGAAGGTCTGCTAGCAGAATGGTGTTAAGCTGAATGGTCTGCTAGCAGAATGGTGTTAAGCTGAATGGTCAGGAACTCCATACTAAGGTATGAGCTGAGAAGGACACAGAGGGGGTCCTGCAATTAGCTATGACATGATAAGATTTTTTTACTGGACGTGGAGGAGTTCCTGGTCATTCTATTGTCTAATGGGTTTTTAAGAGTATGGAGACACTGTCACTAATGTGGCAGACCTGAATGTGTGCTAAGCACTAAAATCCTGCACTGATGAAGTGCTCTCATCGGTCTTGAATCAGGTCTCCGAAAGGTTGGGACAGACTGTAGGTCATCGGTCTTGAATCAGGTCTCTGAAAGGTTGGGACAGACTGTAGGGAATGGGATTTTCGTTTATGATCCTAGTGGTGAGCAGCAATACTTTTCATGTTGTTCAGGTTCTGTTTTGTTATGTTGGAAGCTTTAAAAGACTGATGTTGCCTAAAAAGGCACTATGAGATTGGACAAGGGTTTAGCCAACATAAGAAAGACTTTGGGATATGTGCAGGCCATCCTTGGCAAAGCAGTAAGAACTATACACCATCTCTCCCCAAGTAAATATATATATTGTAATCTCCATTTGAATGACACCAGGAGCTAAGCCAATTGTTGAAGTAAATAATCTTTTGTTTACATTAGCATCATTCGGAGTGATAGTAGAATGCTGCTTAGGGGTAGGTGTGTAGCCTGGGGTAATGCCAAGCAAAAATGGATTATCTGCGAAATGTGCATATGCCAGGCTGTATGAAGCAAAATGTACTCTTTTTTTCTATGTTCGTTCTCATTTTGTCTGGCATGTTTACCTGCAGCATATTTCCTCCAGATAAAAAGGGAAACACTTGTTTGCCCAGATATTAAATACTGAGAAATGTATTCATTCCAGAAATAGGGTGGCACCTTCTAAGATAACAGACAAGGATAAAACAGCATTGGAATATAATGGCCACTGGAACTTTTTTAAGACCTAACTGGCATTCAGTTCAAGAAGAAACAAATGTGAAGCTGTTTTTACTTTGACTGCTGTGTTTGGTATGGGGCTAGCTGGTATATGACCTATCTCTATAGCAACAATGAAGTCACAAAAGAACATTGGATATATATATATAACTGCATTTACTGAAATGGTGAGTGAGTAGTTCTTGACTTGCTAGGGGATTATCCTGTCTGAGAAAATTGGCTAGTCATTAGAAACCCGCGGTGGTGGTGCTGCGGTAGCGTTGTCGCCTCACAGTAAGACGCTGTCCGGTTCGATTCTCAGCTAGAGTGTCTTCTGCGTGGAGACATGCGTGAATGGGCGTACCTTCGTTGAAGGTTGTGTGTCAGGCCTGGCAAGCTGGTGCGTAAAAATCAACTGCCAATCATTAGCGGACCGGAGTTCTGCTGTGGCGACCCCTAACTGGGAAAAGCCGAAAGACACAAACAAGTACTTCTTGTAGAAGCTAACTAGGAAATTTAGCAGAAGTTAAGATTTTTCTGTAGGCATTCAATTTATGTTTACTACAGTTTATTTTAATTTTCTGTGCATGCCAACCTACGTTTTATTCTGCATTTACATTATTTTCTTTATTGTTTAAGTAAAATAATTTCCAATACGTTTAAGCTCTTTTCACTGGGATTCACTTACTATGAGTGTTTTTATGCACTGTTGCTAAGCTGAAAAGAGGTTAACCATTATTTGCACTGAGGAACAACAAACTCTAGGGTCATATCTGAGACTGCTTCTTCATCCAACTACCAGTGAAAAAGACATTCACTGGCAAAATAAAAGCAAACAGGTAAGTGGAAGCCCCTAAACTTTCTTCAGGGTGGTAGCAGTACTACCAGCATCAGAAATAAAAAAAGATGTAGGGAACTGAATTCTGCCAGCCTTCACTGGGCAGAGAGTGTGCGTGTGTGTTGTGTGTGTGTACGTCTCCATGAAAAATAATACTTTGTTTGAAAGACAGTTACTGTGGATGGAGGGGCACTGACAGACACTGGTTCACGGAACAAGAGGTGTGGCTCTGTAAGTGAACAGCATGCAGTCTAATCTGCATGTGGAGTTTGGAGATCCATATGGAGGACAGTGTCAACATATTCCTTCTATTCTCTTGGTGCCGAGGTTGTATTCTTTGGATCGGTAACTGAAACAAATTGGGAAACAGCATCAACGTCACATTGTTGGCAGTGATGCCACTACTTCTTCACAGTGGGTTTATACCTGCCTCTGACATGCTTCTTCACAGTGGGTTCATAGATGCCTCAGACACATACTCCAAAAGTTTCAACATGTCTCTTATAGGAATATATGAAAATACTAGACTAACAACTAAAAGACCCTTTCAAGCCTAGCCATGTTTCACAGAAATATTAGAAAGGTGTTGGTTCCTTAGAATTTTTAGGGGGTATATAAACTTAGGCATGAAAGAGCGAGCATTTACAACCTTACTCTCTGTAACAGATAGATAGGTGCCAGACCAGGGGTAAATTTAAGATCCCCATCTACTGATTCAAGTTTTGGTCGAATAAATATAGGAAGAAATTTGCTGCACATGAATGGGAAGCCTATGCCAGACAAGGGATAGCCTCTGAGACACATACTAACCTCCCCCAGTATGTCCTATTTATGTTGCAGGTGTTTCTGATGCTATTAGTTTTGCAGATGTACAAAGAGGATAGTTTGCAGGTCAGGTATAGGTCACCTCTCAGCAGCTTGTGGGAAACAGAGCTTTGAGGCAGTCCACTTAGGACTTGTTTTCTCAACCATGTATTCTTTTTGAGAGAAACCTCTGTGGATGCTGAAGTAGTTGCATATGCCTGCTTAGGTAAATGCCAAAGAGGGAACAGTACTCAATGACTGGTCTCAAGAGGGCAAAGTACAATAGAACAATGAAATCTTTGTACCTGGATGCCATACGCTTGCCTATAAAGTGTGCAACATAGAATAATTTCCTTACTACTGTAGACACATGATGGTCAAAGACCAAGTTGCTGTCTATAAGTGTTCCCAAATCCCTGACTACTAGGTATACTCTCAGGGGTGTATTATCAATGTAGTAGTTTGTTAGGGTGGCTGTCTTACCAGAAAATACTATTACGCACTTCTTGACACTGAACTTAAGACCGTGACCAGGGCACCAGTTATTAGTCTGTGACAGGCCTTCTTTGTGGCTATTTCTGTGTGTGTGTGTGTGTGTGTGTGTGTGTGTGGAGGGGGGTCAATGACTGCCACTAATTTGCAATCATCTACAAACTTGGTCAGCCAGACACCTTTGACGTTAGCCTCGACTTCAAAGAAGTAGGCACCAAACAGGAGTGGCCTGAACACTGAACCCTGAGACACTTTGCTAGTGATCAGCCTTTTTTTGGAGGTAGACTCACCCATCCTAACTTCTTGGGATTTGAATATGAGCCAGTTGGCTATCCAACAGGTGGCATACTGGTTAATACTGAATTCAGTGTGTGAGTGGCATATTGTGTTGAATGATTTGGCTAAGCTGAGGTAGGTACTGTGTACCATCCTGACCTCATCCATTCCTTTGGTGACCTTCTTGAAGGAGTCCATCAGGTTGAGTAGGCATGACCTGCCCTTGATGGAACCAAACTGAGTTGGATCTAGTGTCTGTGGGTTTCCTGTGTCGTCATTTAACATATCCATGATTACTCTTTCCATGGCTATACATATTAGATTGTTCAGGCTTATGGGTTGATAGTTCCGTGGTTCCATGGATGGCTCGCCCTTGTGCAGTGGGATAACTGTGCAATCCTCCAGTTGTTTGACATGCAGCCTGTTTGGAGGCTGTGGTTAAACAGGGATTCTAGTGGGCCCAATAGTTCAAGCTCCATGCTATTATCATACTGGAAGGATGCCCTAGACTGGATATCCCATACCATTTCTAATGGAAAAATTACACTGGGAGACAAACACAATGACTGGTAAAACTCTGTTCATTCTTCACACAAGGTAGTTCCATCATATAATTAATTTCTTTCTTTCACCCCACCTCCATTTTCAAACTACAGTTTTATCTCTCACCCACTTTCTTACACCAATCTTCTCCCTTCATTTTCTCCACTTAAAATCAGGTTTTCTGACCTACTATCCCTCTCCACTACCTTACTACAATCTCTTATTCCACTATTGAAAATCTTACTCACCTGATATGCTAACAAAGTATATATTCTTCAAATACTCACTTGCAATTTGTAAATCACTCTATCTACTAGTTTTATATGCATTTGTTCTGTTCTCTTGTATGCAGATATCCCTTGCTTTACTAACCAATTTCCACTCATTCTCTAATCTCTGACACATTTGAGAACTTTTTAATAATGCTTTTTCTAAGTAACCACTATGTATCTCCCTTAAATTCATGTATTTCCCTACTTATCTCAGCTTTGTTTCCAGCCCACTCTCTCTCTTTTCACCTCTTATAATTTAAACTAATTATGCTTGGTTCTCTCACTATACAATCTTACCATTTCTTAGCTTAATCTGCATTAGACTGTATTATACTTGTATAAATAACAACCTTTACAATCTGTTATTTTATATTGTGCTTGTATAAATGACAGTCCATAGCAAATGATTATATCCATAACAAATGATTATATTTGTTATACAATTTTTTTATGCTTTCCTGTCCCTGGGCTTCCCTGAAAATGAGTTACTGCCCAGCTGGACCTTCTCAGTAAACCAGTATCACTAAATAAATACATTTATTTATTTTTTTATTTATATTTGTTGACCGGGAGTGTCCGACTGGACGTAGGTCCATTTTCAGCAGAGGCCCGGGGAGAAAAGCTCCACAGTTAAAATAAACAGACAGTTGTTACATTGGATTACATAGCGATTAACAATTTACATAGCAATTACTTACAACATATTTACAGATGAAGAACATAGCACATCAGTAGACAACTAGAATCTTCATCTGTGAAGTACATAACAGACATTAACAAATGTTACAAGAAGAAGTTCCTGCTGTATAATAAATACTGGCTTATGAGCATCTGAGCTTGCTATAATCAAAGTAGTTAGTGGAGTGGAAAGAAAGGTAGTGGTTGGATTGGGAGGGTGATATTAGAGTGGGAGTTGCAAGGGCATAGCCAGCATGTTTTTAGGTGCGCTTTTAGTAAAGTTTTGAAGTGGGTGCATGATGGTACAGAGGTAATTGTGGGTGGGAGGGAGTTCCATAATTTGGCTATGGTGCAAGAGAATAGTGCTTCACCAGCAGAGTTATGCAAGTGATTCTTGTTGCTGGATCTTAGTGGTCTGGTGGTGCGATATGGTTGGAGTAGATTCTGGAGGGATGGGACATTTAGTGGATGATTTACTAGTTTGTGGGCTAAATATTAAGAAGACATCCCAGGATATTATGACAGCCTACTGATGCAGCATTCTTGGCCTTGGAGAGCACCTTGAGGACTTGTCCCCTAGTGACAGCTGAGGGCGTTATGGCTGTGGATATTTCCTAAGGGGTGTCTGGGGGCCAAAACTGTAGCTAAATTTATGCGCCAGTACATTTGCTATATCTTCCAGCTCAGTACAGTTTGCTCCATTTACAATTAATTCAGTACATTATTATGTATTGCCTTTAAGACTGTAGACACAGATGAAGAAAGCTTTGTGATTGTCCTTGGACTGGGAGACTATTTTACCTCAAATTTGGTTTTGGTAGACTTGATCCTAGTTCCTTTTCTGAATGTAAAACTGTAACTAATGGGGTATCACAGTGATCAGTACTAGGTCCTCTCCTGTTTGCCATTTATTTTGCTGACATCCAAGCTAATAACTCAAAAGTGTAGTTGACCAAGTTTGCTGATGACTGCAAACTGAGCATCGTTATCTGCTCATCCACTGAAAGCAAACAGCTCCAGCAAGGGCTGGAATATGCACATACATTATGTATCAAAAATGGTCTCAAACTAAATGGAAGAAAGATAATAATGGTAGCATAAGGCAGAAAACTTGCTCCCATACCACATGTTATAACCAGTTCTCCTCCTCAGACAGATACAGTCATAAAAGAACCTATGTGCACATGTGGACAACTCTATCTCATTCAATCATGTTTCCACCATAGTCAGGAAATCTTTCTATTTGGCCTAGTTGATTTCCAAGGGAATATCTTTAAGATACAAAGAAATTATCTCACCACTGTACGCTACTATTTTCAGACCCAGCACTGAATACAAGGCCTCCTTTGACATGTACAAATCCAAACATAGTTCTCAACTGAAAAAGCCCTGAAGATTTCTTACTAAGAAAATCTTTCAATTGCCCTGATAATTAGCACAAACCTTCTTATACTCAGTAGCCTAAAGGTTACAGTTAGGTGACCTGTGCCTTGCTTGCTTGTGAAAGACCCAGTCCTATTTGGCATCCTATTTCTTTAAAAATCAGTGGGTTTACAACTGGTTTACTATCAAATAGCCAATGACAATTTTGGCGACCATGGGTTGTTGAATGTTATTTTGTCGACCCATGTTACGAATCCACCTCTTGTGCGAAGTTTGTTTGATCAAATGCCCGGTGCATTCGCAAACATGAATTCAGTCATTACCTAGAGATCGCAGTACAGTGGGGGTCACGAACTGTACCCTTTTCCTCATTGTAGTGCGATCTCGGAGTTATAATGTATATTATGCAGGGGGTGTGGGGGTGGTGCGCAGCAAATCTTAAAGTGATGTATGGCGCAGTGTAGGACTGCATGTTATTCATGTTGACTAATGTCAAATTTGCATATTGATATGCAGATTTGACATCAGGGGCTTCGGTATACATGAATTTCAGTGTTATGATTTGTTATATGCGCATTTCTATGGAATGCGTTTCGGAGTTTTGATAGTAAACCTTTACAAACACATGCTCTAAGAACCTATATCTACACCAACAAACAAACAATACTCATTGGAGAGAGAGGTTCTTAACTCAACATATACCTAGCCTATGGAATAAGTAACCACTACAAATCAAACAAAGTACCTTTAAGGCTAGTCTTGATGACTGGATGGGTAGACACAAAGTTACACCAGGATTATCATGCACAGACCAATTTGGGAGGTGAGCACTATTCAGTGCTTAAAAATGGTCTGTTTAAAGGTATATATGACAAAGGATATTATGGTCTCCGTGATCACTTGCCTGGTATGTAAATATGTTCCTATAATAACCCCCTGGAGTTGCTTGTTTAGATTGATAAAGTAGCTTTACCTTGCCAGGCAATGCACGTCCTAATTTTTACCATGAATTTCTTCCATTAGTTGTACAACCTATGGATGTTAGGATTCCCGATTGGCTTGTTTTTTTAATTAATTCTGTACTTGTTACTGGTGGGTACAGCTGTCTCCTGGCAGCTGTTAATATGACTATACAGGGTTTCCATGAACAATTCCACACAGACGCAGTGTTCTCTTGGTTTGGGGAGCTTTGAATTTTGCCAAGGTGTCACTTAACACTATGAAATTTGTCTAATAACTCCTAAACATTCCAGGGTTAGCTGGCATTCTCGGTTTTATTTTTTATTCTGACCTGACCAGTTAGGACAATACACTAAGAATGCTGCAATGTTCTCCCATGTTTGTGAGGACCAGGTCAAGGATGTTTGTCCCTAGTGGGCATATGGACAAGATGGTCCAGGATACTTATGTTTACAAAGTCCAGGAATCTCTAAACATGCATAGTAGGGGGGTCAAATATGATTCTGTTTCTATAGTGGGTTAGTTAAAGTCACCCATGAATATAGTAGTAAGTTGAATGGGGAGTGTCTCCAGTACATTTAAGTATGTGTTATAGATTTCTTGGGTCATGGAGACAGACCTACAGTTTACAAGCATAGGATATGGTAACTTGGACATGGAGAAACTCACGCACATCATGCTGGCTGTCCAGTCTTGATGTATGTTTTTGCTGTAAACTGAGACGCATCCACCTTTCATCCCCTCCTGTGCATGTGGTGGTCTAAATGTGCTGAAGGCACTGTAGCCCTGCACTGCCAGGGGGCTTCACAGCTTTAAAACAAATCTCAGTAATTGCAAAAATGTCTACATTGTCCATGGTGAGGAGAGCCTGCAGGTGATAGAGTTTCTTGGTTAGACTCCTAGGCACTCAGCAATAACACCTTTAGATGCCCAAGTATTAGTTATGCTATGTCAGAAGGTTTATCAGACAGGTAATGCCTAGAAAAGGCACTATGGTGAGGACAATGCTTTAGCAAATATATGAAAGCCTAAAAGGGACAGGTGCAGAACATCTCTGGCAAAGCAGTGTGGTCTGTCTACTACATCCACTCAGTCTGACAAATAATAAACGTACCTCCTTCAAGTGACACCAAAAACTAAGCCAATTGTTAAAGTCAATTATCTTCTGTTATACTGTGGCATCATCCTTGAAGAAGGTAGAATGAAACTGGGACACATATTCCAAAAGCTCCATCACATTTCTCTTTATATAATCCAGGGAGGTACATCTCAGGTCATTTGTACCCACATGGACTGTGAATGAATCATACTAGTACTTACGATTCAACAACCTGAGTGTCTGCATATGTGATCTGTCAGATACTCACCTCGTGAGCAGGACACCTGTTTGTCTCACAATGTAGTCTCCTAAGATCAAAATATTAGGCTGTCTGCCTTATTATCTTAAAGGCTGAGATACCATACTTATCTATCAAAGCTGGCACATGACTGAAGCAAAATTCTCGGAAATCTCAGGTGTGGATGCCATATGTTTGGAAGCTCTCTGGAAATGTTCCAGGGAGGTTTGAAGTTGAATTACTGCAGTGCTATCTATCAAAAAAAATCTAAGTCAACACACTAAGAGCACTGTGTCTCTTAGAGCAAACCTGTGCCTCTTTGTGCAGTTACTGATAGAAGCATTTTGACACACAGCTACGGTAATGATTTGAGGTATAGTAGTAAGTGTGGACAGAGAACATTTGATCTGAGCACCATTATCAGATAGGTAGTAAATCATATGTCATAAACTTTTTGCCTTTACTGTAAAGTTTGTTGATACTGATTTTTAAATGACCTGGCCCCTTCCAGTCCTGTCCCTGTTGTAGGCTGCTGGCGTCTGCTCGCGGCGCTCAACAGTGACATCTCAACCACCCCAGGCATCTCATTCTGTTCCATATAGTGCCCTGGCATCCAACCCTGAAAGATCTACCTAAGAATCTTGAAAGAACTACCAAGAGGACCCAGTAGTTGCCTCCTGCAACTATTCTGCTGCCCCCTCAAGAACTACAACTAGCTTCTCTCAATAGCAATGTCTCAACCACCCCAGGGGTCTCAATCTGTTCCATATAGTACCCTGGCATCCTACCCTGAAAGATCCACCTAAGAATCTTGAAAGAACTATCAAGGGGACCCAGTAGAGCCTCCTGCAACTATTCTGCCGCCCGTCAAGAACTACAACTAGCTTGTATGTACCCTATATCTGTAAATCATTTTAATCCCTTATGGTTGTTATGTGACTCAGCATGCGCCTGCTAGCAGCCTACCATCTCCCTCTAAGCTCTCTAGGCTCCATCCCACCCCCGGAGTGCTTGTGCCTTCACCTCATAACTATGCTGTTTGGCCACTAGGTGGCAGCTTTTACTCACTACCAATTTCTCCTCTCTCCTAGTACGTACAGCTTTTTCCCCTAACAACCTCCACTATCCTGTTAAGCTCCAAACCCCTGTGTATTTCTCTACTTCTCTCTACCTTAGATACATTGTGACCCAGTACTCATCATCCCCTGTGCCCCCTTATCTTGAGCACTGCTCTCTGCTTCACTGATTTCTGCTGCTGGCTCAGTCTCCTTTGCTCTGCCTTGGTTCTGTCTGTCTCTATTTCCCCCTGTTCTACTTCTCGGTCTGTCTCCATTCTCCCCTGTTCTACTTCTCCCTCCCCCTTTTTTTCCAAGTCACCTCTCTTTCTCTCTTACCTGCATCATCCCTCCCACCTCCTCTTACTCACCCTCTTTCGGTCTCCTCCCTCTCCTGTTTCCTTGTCCCACCCCCTTCTTCTTACCTACTTCCCGCCAATAAAACTATATAGCTGCTCCATTTCTTGTGGCGCCATTTTTAAATCTCGACTTGGCCCCTTCCAGCCCTATCCCTGGTGTAGGCGGCGGGTGAGTGCTTTTTGTTAAGTTATAACCACTTCTTGTTACACGTGCAACTGGTATTTACAGGTCAGTTGCAGCTATGACTGTACGCTCTGTAGCTTGTATGATATAAGTGTTCCTAAGAACGGTACTTACAGGTCTGTTGCAGCTTAATTTGTATGCTTTGTGGACTGTACTTTATGATCGCTCCTACAAACAGTGTTCCAAGCCATTATATCATACTTTTGGTTTCTCCGCTGTTACTCCCAGCTAATCATTGTAGCTTCTGTTATCTGTAGTCCAAGCACACAGTATCTGGTTCCCTGTGAGCGTTAATAAGCTCTGCTAACGCAGCGGCTTTGTGCTTAATGATTATATGCTTAGGCTTTATGCTTAATGCTGTTATCTGTAGCCCAAGCACACTGTACCTGGTTCCCTGTGAGCATTAATAATCTCCGCTACCGTACAGGCGTTTCGCCAAATACATTATACATAATGCTTTATCCTTAATTATCCCCAGCTAACCATTTCAACTCCCATTGCTATCTGTAGTCCAAGCACAATGTTTCTTATTCCCTGTGAGCGTTTATAAGCTCCGCTACCGCAAAGAAAAAAAAACAATAATTTAAAATAAAACCTTTTATAATAGTTACACAAATAATTGGCTGTATGCAATAAAGCCATTCTATTACAAGGAACATGAGAACACGGGCCATTGATGTTTTAAGCATTTTTATATTACTGCCTGTCGCAATTAGTAGTGCTGCAACTGCCTGACTTTTGTAACATGTTGTGTGTTACTGATGCTCACAGTGTGTAGCAAATGAAAGGGGTTTAACCAGCAGTTGCTCGTTTTTGAGTGATTGCGTTCTGTATGTAATTGCCGCCCTACTGTATGTTTATAGAATTCCAGTATATTGTAGAAGTGTTGGATGTGCTCAATCAGCTTTAGCTCGTTTTTCTGAAGTATATGCCTTTTTTATTAGAAACCTGATCAATCTGATTAAAGACAATTACAGACTCCTGAGTGCAGGGTTGTGAATGATAAATTGGCTGTTTTAACTGTCTGTTTTAATGAGGATTCTTACTGCTCTGTACCTCCCTACCTGGCTTTTAACTGTTGAACTGCTGTTTTTATTGAATGTATTAGTGTGAATTTACACTGCTTTGTATCGTTTGTCTGTATACCTCATTCCCTGTTTTTATTGAATGTATTAGTGTGAATTTACTCTGCTTTGTACCTTTTATCTGTATACCTCATTCCTCTTTACTCTTAGGTTCCTGCTTACACACACCCTCTCTCCACCCCCCCCCTAGTTTACTTAATACTATTTCTAAACTATCTAACTCAATTATTTTCCAGGTTACTAACTGATTTGTTACACTCCTGTCTACAACTACTTATTGTTCCTTATACAGCTCTCAATAGTGACGTCTCAACCACCCCAGGCGTCTCACTGTGTTCCATATAGTACCCTGGCATCCTACCCTGAAAGATCCACCTAAGAATCTTGAAAGAACTTTCTCGATCTGCCTCCATTTGCCTCTGTTCTACTTCTCTTCTTTGCTCAGTCAAGCCCGAGATTCAGGACACTTAGTTTCTACTGTTTTGCTTGCTCTGTCTAAAGCATTCGATGCTGTTTCCTACAAACACCTTCTCTATCATCTCTCATACCTCCATCTCTCACCAAACACTTTATCCTGGCTCTCTAGTTACCTGACAGATAGATCGCAGACAGTTAAATGGAAGAACTCCACCTCTTCCTTCTTACCTACCCCAACTGGCATACCACAGGAATCCATCCTTGGGCAGTTAAATGGAATAACTCCACCTCTTCCTTCTTACCTACCCCAACAGGTGTACCACAGGGATCCATCCTTGGGGAGTTAAATGGAATAACTCCACCTTTTCCTTCTTACCTACCCCAACTGACGTACCACAGGGATCCATCCTTGGGCATATGCTTTTTAACATCTTCATCAATAACTTTCACACTGCTATTCCTGATGCCAAAATCATTCAATACACAGACGATTCAACCTTAGTCTGCTCTGCCTCAAACCTCTCTGAATTGCTGACTAAAACCAAAACTTCTTTTTCAACTACTGAAAACTGGATGCGCCAAAACCACCTCTCTCTCAATGCAAATAAATCACAAATTCTACTATTCCCTCCCAGAAAGACCCTCTCCTACGACAAAAATGCTTTCAAATTCCTTAGTCAAACCAACTCACCTATAGAAGTGGTTCTTTCCGCTAAACTACTTGGCATTACTATTGATAAACACCTCAAGTTTGATATCCATATTCAACAAAATATAAAGAAAACCCACCAAAAGCTAGGTATGCTGTACAGGAACAATCGCTTTCTCTCCAACTCTACTAGGCATACTCTGGCCACTACTTATCTTCTTCCCTCCTTATTATACGGTGCCCCTCTCCTAACTAACCTGTCCTCCTCCACCTCCTCCAAAATAGAAAACCGCCCATCATTGCCTTACCCTACAATCTCTGAATTGGCTAGAACTCACAAACTACCTAGACTACCTCCAACTCACCACTGCACACAGACTTGTATTTCACCCAACAAAATGTCCAGCTCTAACAAATATCCTTCCCCCTTACACCCCTAACAGAACTCCTAGATCTGAGTAGCAAAACTTAGTTTCTATCCACAAACCCAAACGTCCTGCTGGCCAACTTCTCCTCTCTTTCTCACTAGGCAAGAAATGGAATTCACTCCCTTCCACTCTAAGAACTATATCTAACTCAGAAAACTTCAAAACCCAGCTTTTCAAACACCTGTCCACTAAATGGAAATGTACCTGCCTTCACCCTACCTAATTCTACGTATATGCCCCCAGGAGGTTTTCTCCCAGGTTCCTAAGCTCTCTATAACTCCCATACCTATTTTCCTATGAGTGGATCTTAGCTCTCTGCAATTCCAATAGATACTTATCACACGATTCAACTTTGTAAATATTGTAAAAAGCATCTCACTTTAAATGAGTGCATGTAAAGTGTTTCCACATTTACTTTAAATGTGTGTATGTAAAGTGTTTCCACATTTACAACATGAGTGTTTGCTCAAATTAATCTGTATAGTATAACCCTTAAGACCAACCACGATTAAGTTTGTTGACTATGCGTGACACTGAATGTACATATTTGTAAACTGTTATATATAATGCAACTTTTATACTTTTGTATCTTTACTGTATTATGTATCTTGGAGCTTTTCTCCCCGGGCCTCCACTGAAAATGGGTCCTTTGGGCCCAGTGGACTTCCCCCGTAATCAAACTGGAAATAAATAAATAAATAAATAAACTAGATGTCCACCATGGCAGCTTGTTTTTACTTGGGGCTCTGGCTTTGATTCTTTTGGTACAGCCAAGTTTACATACTTATGCAAGTGACTGTACAGGGCCTTAGTATACACTTTGGAGTAGTTACCACTTCCAGATTGGGATGGGGCTTGGAATGTACCTTTGCCTAGGAGGGTACAGTTTGCCTAGGTGAAGTTTTTTAGTCTGATTTCAGCCTTTGTGAGTTCTGATATTAGTGCCAGCTCGAAGGCGACTGTTTTGTGGTAAGATTTAACTAATGAGTGTCCAACAGCTGCGGCACTGCATCTGTTTGACATGTTAGTGAGGACCAGATCTAGAATGTTTGTTCCTCTTGTTGGGGTATGAATAATTTGTAACAGGGCATTTGAATTAACAAAGTCAAGGAACTTTTCCAGCAGCAAGTTGGGGCTAGAGTAGGTTTCCTAGTTGATGATGGGATAATTGAAACCTCCCATAACCAGAATGCATGGTAAAATTTGGATCGTCTCCAGTTTGGTCAAGCAGGCTTCATGGGAGTTGTGCCCCATGGAGGGGTATCTATAACTGGCTGTGACTTGAATGGGGGTCTTACCCATCGTAACCTGGACTTGGAGTTCTCCATTCTAACTAGATGGGAGGTGAATGGTTTAAGCCCCTAACACTTAGCAGCATGACCCTTATTTTATTCTGGCTGGCTAACCATGTCGGTAATGTTGTTTTCGAGACCTTGCCTACAAAAGGCACTATGTGTAAGGCAAGAGCCTTTGCCAGCAGCTGAAAGCCTAAAGGTGCCAGGTACAAAGTGTCTCTGGCAAAGTAGCGAGGTTTGTCGACCAAGAGAGGTAATCGTGCCCCTTTATTCATCCCTCATCAGGCCCATCATAGAATACAATGCCCCTTTTGGGATGTACCTTACCTGATACCTGCATCAATTAGAAAGACCCCAAAAGTATCTCACCAAGAGGATCAAGGGTCTCAAACAGATGCCATATGCTGCTAGGTTAAAAAAACTCCAGCTCTACTCAGTTGCATACCGCCTACTTCGAGGCGATCTATGCCTGACATACAAAGCTATGTCAAATCCAGAATTAATGGACATGCTCCACCTCAGTAAATCTAAATCCCTTAGAGCCACACACTCGAGGGACTTGAACCTCAGCACATAACCCAGAGGCTCCCTTCGCTCTGGAATAGAATTCCAGTTCATGTGAGGCAGAGCACCTCACTGAATCTCTTCAAGAAGAATCTCAATAAGTGGATGGAGGATCGTAGGTTTGACCCAGGGATTACTCCCGTGTCACTATTAGACAGGCACAGTAAACTAAACCTTAAAAAGGGCACAGTATACTCAAATCAAGGGGTGGTGTAAGCCATACAGAATCGGGCTAGGCTTATAATTGCCCCAGGGCAGATAGCCTAGTATGAACCTATGAACCTATGGCTTCCCAGACTGACAAGAACTGGATGCCCTATCAATGACACCAAAAACTAATCCAATTACTGAAATCAATATTTTTTTTATACTGCAGCATCATTCTAGTTGAGGGTGGTATCCTGCTCAAGGCTAGGGACATACCTGCAGGTATCTTCATTGGTCTTTTTGGATCTTTTTAAAGTTTTTTTTTTCAAGTTTTTATCTTCTGGTATTTAGGCCCTGCATTTGAGCAGGTTTTTGCTTGTTTGTACATTGCGCAGCACTGTTCACTGTGTTATAGTTGGAGGGATTAAGTCAGCCACATGCAAGGTGTAGAAGGAAAGAACCAAGCAGATGGAATGTTGGGTGGAACACTACTCACAGCTGTATGCCAGACAGACAACAGTTATATAGAGAGAGCCCCGAATGCCATCGAGCTACTGTCATCTATGACTGAACTCGATGCTGAGCCCACCTTGGAGAGCCTCAATGATGTGCTAAAGGTATTCTCTTCTGGAAAAGCCCCCAGAAATTATGGTACTCCCTCAGACATCCTTAAAGGTGCCAATGGTATCCTAATCTTATAGCTGCATGCAACACTGTGTCAATGCTAAACAGAAGGCAGTGTAACGTAAGATATGAGAGATGCTACCATAGTTACTATCTTAAGAATAAGGATGACAAAAGTGACACCTATTGTGGCATCTCCCTTCTCAATACTGTGGGGAAGCTGTTTGCAAGTGTTGTCCTGAAGAAGTTCCATGTTATTTCAGATAGCATTTACCCAGAGTCTCAGTGTGGGTTCAGAGCTGAAAGGTCTACGAAAGACATGGTTTTCTGTTAGGCAACTACAAGAAAAGTGCAGGTAGCAGAACAAACCACTGTATATTGCCTTCATTGACCTGACCAAGGCATCTGACTTTGGCAGTAGGAAAGGTCTGTTTGTGACTCTGGCAAAGACTGGATATCCTCCAACACTGCTTGGAATTATCAGGGCCTTCCATGAAGTTATGAAGGGGATCGTCATATACAACAGATCCACATCCAAACCTTTTGAGATTCTCAGTTGAGTGAAGTAGGCATGTGTACTGGATCCATTACTGTCTGGTATCTTCTTTTTAGTTCTGTTGAAATTTGCTTTGGAACTGTTACACAGGATATCTTTCTCTGAACCAAAGCGGACAGAAACCTCTTCAAACTGTCGAGGCTTAGAAGAAGACCAAGATGCTTAGGAAGTGTCCTAGGGAGTTCCTGTTCACTGATAATGCAGTTATTGCTGCTCGCACTCAGAAGGACCTTCAGTTAATCATGACTCACTTTGCAGACGCAAGTACAGAACTTAGCTTCACAATCTGATCAAAAAAGACCCAAGTGACGGGCCAAAATGTGGGCAAGGGACTCTATCAGGATTAGAGACTATGAGCTGGAGGTCAGTCTGCTATACAGCACAAAAAAATTCCTTACTCCTCTTAGCAGAATCGACCGGGTCTATATTAAAATCTCAAAGTCTGACAATACTGAATACGATACTGTCAACACGAGAATACCGAAAGCGCACTACATCGAAAGTTTAAACGGAAGATCTCCATAGGGGGAGATTTCCATTTACTTCAATGTAGTGCATTCTCGGAGTTGGTATATTTAAGTAGGGGTGTGGGGGGGGGGCGCAGGGGGGCTTGCCCCCCTGCCTTCACACTATTTAGGGTTTTTTTTTTTAGTGTAGTTTTTTTTTTTTTTTTTTTTTGGTTTCGATGGTTTAAGACTCCGATCACTAAAGTTCAATCTTTAGTGATTCAAAGTTTTAAACCTTCAAAATTATAATATAGACCTGAATCACCCTACTTAACACATATTTTACCCTCTCTCCTCCATGTCTCACCTGTTTTAACTAACATCCGGATCTCTCTTAAATCATACCTGGAACAATGCTATAATAAGATAGCTAAATTTGCATCTAACCTGCCAAATAAAGCTCATCATTGTTCTGGATTATGTGCTCTCAACTGGTTATAACTCCCACATCAACTAGCCCATACATAACTTCTTCTAACCCATAAAATACTATTTAACTCCTCTACCTGCCCTTCTACCTCCTCAGTATCTCCCCAGACTGCCCTCAAAACAAAAACCTACTTAAAATCAATAAACCAAAAACCAAATATGGGACAAAGTTTATACTCACACTACATAGCCAAACTATATTCCATCAGAACTATATCTAGCCTCCAAGTTATTTAGGTTCTCTCTTAAATAATTTCTCACTAACTCATGACTATGCCCATTCACCTCAGCTGAACGATCAACATTAAACGATATTTTACATTCCTGCTAACCATCTTTTTATTTTAATTTCCTAGCATAGTAGACTATACTTCTAATACTTTTGGATATATTGATTGATACATAATCATAATTTTATTTCTTTTTTACATTAGGCTTTATTGTATCCTATGTATTCCACTGTCAAACTGAACATATATATGCTTTTTTTTTTAGTACATTTGTATCAGTGTTCTATTTGATGTTAAACTAACTCTCTGGAGCTTTTCTCCCTGGGCCTCTGCTGAAAATATTTACTTACTTATTTATTTAACATTTGTTAACCGGGAAAGTCCGACTTGGAACAAAGCCAGTTTTCAGCGGAGGCCCTGGGAGAAACACTCCAGACGCATGTCTTTGTAACAGGTATTTATCACCTAGATGGACTTTCCCAGTAAACAAATATCAATAAATAAAAAGATAGCTAGACAGATAGATGATAAAATAAATATGAAAGTAGATAGAACTCCATTAATCCCCTCAGAAACAGACGCAAGTTATTCCCTGACACCTAATAACCACTAATGAACTCTGCAAGTTTTACACTCACACTAGAAAAACAACCGAAAACTGTACCTTCATTTATTTATTTATTTATTCTACATTTGTTGACCGGGTTGGTCTGGCTGAGCCAAAGGCTCATTTTCAGCAGAGACCTGAGGTGAAAAGCTCCTTATTTTTGATATAGTATTACATAAAAACATTTGTTACAGAGTTATTTAACATCCAGAGTATAAAAAAACATACATGTGCGTATAATGTAAGATCAAGTTGTAAAAGCAGGAAAACAGAGTGGAAAATCACAAGGAAAACCCTTATTAGCGAGATGGAGATGTTATCTAACAAATTAACAAAAGGGAGCAGAGCTCTTACTATAATAATATGGGAGATCTATTAGCTATACAGACATCTAAGAAACACGTTATCAGCTATTTTAACTGAGCTGCAGTCTACTGTAAGGAAAAAAAAAAGTGAACTGTAAAATCACTGGTGAAAATAGATTAACTAGAAAGGGGTGCAGTCAGACACTTAAACAGCCAAGCAACTAAACAAACGGCAAATAATTTATAAAATTTGATTAAATAAGCAAAAAGGTACCAACATCACCAAATGTAAGACATTTTTTGAAGTTTAAAGACTGAAAAAACACTTCACTCATCTAATATATATATATATATATATATATATATATATATATATATATATATATATATATATTATATGGGTCTGCTTTGAAACATCTAAAACCCATAACATCTAATTTCATAACACTGAGACCAGAACATCTAAAACCCATAACATCGAATTAACATCTAACACTACAAATCACAAGAAAATAACATCCTCTCAACATATAATGACACCTAACACACTTTTTACTACGTTTCTGTAGGGGGGCAAGCCCCCCCTGCACCCCCCCCCATAAATTAAATATACCAACGCCAAGATCGTACTACAGTGGGAAAAAGTTAATTTCCTAACCCCAGTGTATCAAGTCCCCCTGCAGAAACATAGTAAAAAGTGTGTTTGGTAGTTTGGTGTCATTATATGTCATTAACATTAAGAAAACCCATATAAAACTTGGTATACTATACAGAAACAACCACTTTCTCTCTCCTTCCACCAGACAAACTCTCGCCACTACCCATCTACACCCCTCAGTAATATATGGCACTCCTCTACTAACAAACTTATCTGAATCTCTCTCCTCCAAATTGGAAGTCTGTTATAATAAGATTTCTAAATTTGCAATCAAAACCAAATTCTCCTCCCATCATTGCACTGCCCTTCATTTGTTAAATTGGCTTGAACTCTCCAACCATCTAGACCATCTCTAAATTACTACAGCCCACAGACTAATTTTTCAACCTACTAAGTACCCAGCACTAACCAACATCCTTCAACCTTACACCCCTCAGAGAACACTAAGATCTACTCACCAAAACCTAATCACTGTCCGCAAACCCAATCGTCCTGCTGGTCAGCTTCTTCTATCCTTTTCCTTAGCTAAAAAATGGAATTCTCTTCCTTCCTCTCTAAGGACTTGTGAAAACTTTCAAAACTTTAAAACTCAGTTACATTCCTACCTTTCCTCTAACAGGAAATGCAACTGCAGTCTCCCCACCTAGCCTAATAATCAATCCACCCCTTAAACTCCTGACTAACTCTGAGTACAAGCTAACCTAACATAAATGTACATACAGTAAATAACAATTGTACGTATTATAAATAACCCATCCCACCTTTTTTTTATCTCTTTTCATTCTAAACTTTATTCTCCCTCTCAATTAAGTTACCACTGCCATCCTAAATATTTAGATACTATGTAACCAAAGAATTTATTCCTATTCTCTAGGATGAAACGAAATTGTAATTGTGTTTTCTTTACTATGATTGTATATGTAACTAAACTATGTAATGCGGAGCTTTTCTCCCCGGGCCTCCATTGAAAACGGGCTTCCTAAGCTCAGTGGACCTCCCCGGTCATCAAACTGGAAATAAATAAATAAACAAACAAAATGGGTCTACTTCATATGATCAACAAACATTTCAGAGAGACCAAAACAAACACCGAAAACTAATTTGGTCAAAACTCATAACATCGACACATGAAATTCAAAGCATTATGCCCTTTCCCCACTGTAGCGCGACCCTGGAATTAGAATAAATAGATGGGGGGCGAAGCCCCCTACATACATAATAAATTTTAAACATACATGTGGATAGTTATAACAAAAATGGCAATATTTATCTAAATAATGTGGGGGGCTCTGCCCCCCCATACCCCCCAACTATTTATTGTAACTCCAGGGTCATGCTACCGTGGGGAAATGGCATAATGCTTTGAATTTCATGTGTCGATGTTATGAGTTTCGACCAAATGAGTTTTCGGTGTTGAGCTTTAGGTGTTTTGGTGATGGTGAAATGAGTGTCGATCATATAAAGTAGACCCATATATATATATATATATATATATACACACACACACACACACACACACACACACACACACACACACACAAACACATAGATATATATATATATATATATATATATAGTCAAGTAAGACTACAAATGTCAACTAGTTTAGGAAACTCTCTAAATTGCATTTCTATGCTAAGTTGCATGATGAGTGCAGAGCTTTTTCTCACTGGCACTGTGCTAAAAAGGGCCATTAAGACAGATGATACTGGTTGACAAATGGAAAAAAATAAATATGATGCCTCTCCTAAATTTCTTCCTGAAAACAGATAACAGACTCAAACTTCATAGGCTGCACTAAATCTATTAAACTGTCTTGTTTCTTTTAATTATGAGGCACTCAAGGTGGGTACCCTTAGGAAACTAATAGCACCAACTCTGTGACATTACTGCAGACAGCATCATAAATGCAGGAAAGGTGTAGGTAGGGGGTAGATGTAGTTTATGCTTCCATTATTAAACAGAATGCCTGCATACGAGTTATGTCTGTCCAAACAGACTTCACAAACGCCATGAAATTATTTGTACTGCACAGTGTCCAGCACATATAAATACAAGGAATTTAGATTTTGAGGCAACTAAAAGTTGTCTGAAGTCTTAAAACTATAAATATATTGCCATATAGCATAAAGTATTTGGAGGTACTACAATAAAAAAGTCAAAGTCATACTAAATTACTGGGAGAAGATCAGAGTGGCATTAATAAATATATACAATAAAAAAGCCTAGTTGTGGGACACCACTTGCTTTCAGTCACTGTATTCTCAAATGTACTTGCAAGTCCTCTATTAGTACAACAGGGTGCAGACAATTCTAGATCTTGAAGGTTTATAGCTACAATTTATAGGAAAAAGTACACGGATTAAGCATATCAAACACTATAAAGAGGCTGAGGAAAAAAGGTAGAGGCAAAGCAGCTTTCATAACAACTTATTACTTATGCAGCCTTACAAACTCAATGCATGACCTCACAGTTGTCCTGCAGGGTGTGCTTCTTTCATGCTCTATTTATGAGGTTTACCCTGTACTAGGACAGCATGAACCCAAGCTGTTAAAAGTCTAGCTGTACAAACCAAATGTGACTCATAAATTTGATTTATACTTTATTTATAAGGAGTGCTCTACTAACTGCCTCTGTCCATTAGAGGCATAGCAGCCAGAACAGGAGTGAATTTCCGAGTACCCATCCATTGGTCCAAGCTGCACTTAAATAGGGATAGGGAGGAACTCTGCTTCAAATGGATGGGGAGTCCGTTCCAAAGAATGAGAATGCTCTGAGAAACATATCTCTCTCCAATATGTTCCTATTTATATTGCAACCAAAATTTAGGTCCTTTAATCTAGTAGTTCTGATGCTGTTTGTTTTGTAGATGTGCAAAAGATTCATCAAAATAGAGTCCAGGGATGTCTTGTGTGCCAGACAAAGATTGCCTCTCAGAAGTCTGTATGATACTGAGTAAAGAAACAGGGCTTTAAGGCGATCAGCATAGGACATTGTGTTTACTCACTGTGTTCTTTTTGTAAGGAACCTTTTTGGATGTTCCAGTTGCTGCATTTGTCTGACAAGGTGCATAATAAATAGGGCATTATACTCTATGATAGGCCTGATGAGGGCCAGGTACAGTGATATGATGACTTCTGGACCTAGATGTCATACCTATGCTTATAAGCTGAGCAACACAGGATTTTCTAACTATCATGGACACATGCTGGTTGAAGGCTAGGTTGCTATCTACATGAGTTCCCAGTTCCCTGGCCAGTGAATCAACTTTTAAGGATGCTTTGCTGAGGACATAGTTACCCGGGTGACAGACTTCCCAAAAGGTATCATAACACATTTCTTGGTACAGAGTTTTAAGCTACAGCTTTGGCACCAAACATTTGTCTGTATTACACCTTCCTGAAGGGTGTTCTCATCTTGGGGGGATTCAATGACTGCTCCCTGTTTGCAATCATCTGCAAACTTGGTTAGCTAGAGGCCTTTGATGTTGGCTTTGATATCCGTGACACAGATGCCAAAGAGGAGTGGACCTAACACTGGGGGACTCCACTTTCTGGAGGTGGCTTGACCAATTCTAACCTCCTGGGTTCTATCAGTGAGCCAGCTAGGTATCCAGCATGTTATAAACGGGTTTATACTTAGCTCTGTAAGTTTCTTGACAATGCTCTTGTGGGGTATTGTTTCAAATGCCTTAGTCATTTCTAGGTAGGCAGCATGCACCGTTTTCCCCTCATCCATTTCCTTACTGACCTTTTCAAAAAAGTCCACCAGATTCAGTAAGTATGACTTTAATTTGACAAAGCCCAACTGGGATGGCTCCAGTGTCTAAAGGTCTCCTATGTCCTTGCTGATAATATCCATGAAAATTCTTCCCATGGTTTTGCAAATATGACACAGAAGGCCTCTGGCCAACGAAGTTCGCAGATGACTGCAAACTAAGAGCCATAGTCAAGTCCCCAAATGATGTGGACATGCTACAGAAGGGCCTCGCTGAGACAGATGCCTGGTGTCAGAGCCATGGCCTCAAGCTCAATGCCAAAAAGTGCAGTGTCATCCCCTTTGGTAAACACTCTGTACCCATGAACTACCACATAGGCAGCAATCTACTTAACACCGAATGTGTGATAACAGACCTTGGGACCCAGGTGGACAGTAGTCTCTCCTCTGATGGTCACATCGCCACAGTAGTCAGGAAGTCCTTCTACATGGCACACCTCATCATAAAAGGGTTCTCATCCAGGAAAAAAAGAGGTCATTGTTCCCCTCTACTTGACACTCATTAGACCCATTATAAAGTACAACGCCCCTTTTGGAATGTATGTCACAAGACATCTGCAGCAGCTGGAAAGGCCACAGAAGTACCTCATAAAGAGGATTACTGGCCTCAAACAAATGCCCTACACTGACCGCCTCAAAAAACTCCAGCTTTACTCTGTAGCATATTGCCTACTCCGAGGTGATCTCTGCCTAACATATAAAGCTATGTCAAACCCAGAGCTGCT
The DNA here is from genome assembly GCF_019279795.1 of Protopterus annectens. NCBI lineage: Eukaryota > Metazoa > Chordata > Ceratodontiformes > Protopteridae > Protopterus > Protopterus annectens. Next base: position 1,116,635,403 of record NC_056733.1, on the reverse strand, counting down.
GGACATGCTACACCTAAAGAAATCCAAATCACTCTGAGCTACACTCTCTAGGGACCTAAACCTTGTCATCACAATAAACAGGACTTGCTGGAGGGATAGATTCTTGTCCCAGAGACTTCCCATACTCTGGAACAGGCTACCCATCTATGTCAAGCAAAGTTCTTCATTAGCACTCTTCAAGAAAAATCTTGATGAGTGGATGGGAAATAGGAAATACACCCCGGGGATCACTTCTCTGTCTCTGCTCGACAATTGCACAGGAAAATAACTTTCTTGGGTGGCGTAAGCCAGGGAACCTTGTTGGCTAGGCTTACGTAGGCCCTTGGGCCAATAGCTTAGTACCTACCTATGACCCTATGACTACTCAGACTAATGGATCTGTAATTTCCAGGATCTGTTGAAGGTCCTCCTTTACAAAAGGGGATGACTATCGCAATATTCACATGGCACAAAGCCTGCTTCAAGATTATAGTCAAATAATGACTACAGGGTGTCCTGAGAAGTCATATTGTAGACTATTTAGAAGGCATCCTGAGATGTTATCGGGGTCCACTGTGGCCGTGTTCCTGGCTTTAGTGACTGCAGCCAGTACATGCTCCCTAGTTATAGTTGGAGGGATTATGTTTGTGAGTGAGAGGGGGGTAAAGTTGGAGTTTGTGCACTAAGAGGTTTGCTACATCGCCAGGTTCTGTGAATGTGGCACCATTAACCGCCAGTTAAGCACATTGCTGTGTGATCCCATTGAGTTTTCTGACATAGCTGTAGAAGGCCTTACAGCTATCTTTCACCAAGGAGGATCTCTTACCCTCAAAGTTGACTTTGCTTGACCCAATTAGCATCTCTTAGTTGCCTATTTACTTTGATGAGAGTGCTTTTATCTTTATTGGAATCACCCCTCCTTGTTTTTCCTATATTTTTTCATTTTGTTGTATATCTTGTTTAATTTGGGATGCTACCAGGGCATTTTGTTTCAGGGGGTAGTTCTGGGCTTACTTCTGCTAAATGCAGCAGCCTCAATGCAGCCATTGACATGGTTGTATAGAGTTTCTGAGTGCAATACAGTATAGGCTGGCATGTTCTCAGGGTTTAGAAGGGCACTGAAGTTTGACAAACCATCACTTAATAGCAGGTAATTTGCCTTGGAATAGTTCCTAACTGTTACTGGCTTTAATGGGAGCATGGAGTTGATTTTGAAGGAGACAGCTTTATAGTCAGACTTTGCCAGGGAAGATGAGATATGTTGGAGCCTCTAGTGGGTATATTCACTGTTTGGAAAGGTTGTTTGTATTTATGAAGTAGGAATCTCTGTGCATTTGTTTTTATGAAGTCCGGGAATCTCTATGCCTGTAGATTTGAGGCCATGTAGGATTCCTAATCTATACAGGGGTAATATAAGTCTATCATGAGTAGGGTTTTAGGTTGGGTATTAAGTGTCTCCAGCAGGTCCAAGAATATACTGTGAGCTTCTTGGGACATGGAATGTGACCTATATCTGGCTGGGATATGGTACAGGATGGAATCATTCTGGTACCTATAGTGTTATGACTCGAGTACATGCATGATTTGGCAGATCCTGGCTCCAGATAAGCAACTAACAGTTCTCTTCTCCTTGGTCAGCGTGGTAAAGGAGGCTGATAAAAGGGGAACCCAAGATTTGACAAAAAGCAACACATAGAAGGCATTTTATACTGAAAATGTGTGGTTTTATATCAAAAAATGCAATGGCATGAAACATTTACAGACATTAGTGAAAAAGACCTAAAAGTCATTAATATTTGAGATTCTCGCATATCCTTCATCTAGATGAAATAAAAGGTGGACACAGGTCCAAATGCCACAATGAGGCTTACTCAACTGCCATCTTTAACAGACTCATGTACTTTAACACTAGGATTACTCATGTTAAAATCAGTCCTGGTTCTATTAGTACACCTAATGTAACACAGCAAGCAGAATGCTAATTTTGGGCCAAAGAAGAACAATTAAACAGATGAGTAACACCATTTACTTGTTTACTTGCTGACTTGTGCTTATCTGTTTTCTTCTGCCCACACACTATGTAGAACACTGACGACACTTAAGAAAAAATGCTTTCCTCTCCTTTGTCTGCCCAGAGCTATGCTGAAGGAAAATATTTCAAACTTAAATTAAAAACAAAATACACCTTTGTTTTAGATGATTTAACCTTTAACACCAAGCTGTGGCTGCACATGGTCCTGTACTAAGTTGGGTGTATGCAAACTGCTTATAGTTTAGTTATGTAGGCTGCATTTGCAGAGCACAAAACTACCCAGAACAAACAGGAAAAGGTATTCTTTTTCACAGATTTATGCCATTCTAAACTCAGCTTTGACACTATGCCACATAAAAGCATATTTCACAAAGACTTTCAAACATGAATTACGGTGGCTGCGCAGAGGGATGTCCTCCAATCAGTTTTATAATACGTGGAATAAAAATGGACAAAATGAGCACTTTGGAGACTATAACAGCATAGGATGGACTGGAAAGAAGCCTGGTGCTGCGATTCAATCTGCCCTGTTAGGATTCCAACATTAACATTAAGTGGGTTTGTTATGTACTTGCAAATACATCAGTACAGAACCGGGTCAGCTGAGCTGTGATTAGGCTCCAATAATGAAAAAAGATAAACTGTAAAGCACTTCTGTACGGACAGATCAAATAACATCGCTTTTAGGGGTAACAACTGCTACACCCCCCTCAAATGCTACTGCGGTCGGGCCTCACACAACAGACTTTCCTTTGCTCTCAACTGCCCCTGAACATTTTGCCTCATATTTTGACTTTGTCTATTGAAAGGTTCTGTAAGTAACCTTTTTAAGTAAATTAGACCAATATTTAAAAATTGTCCCAAACTTTTCTCCTATGTCAACCCTCCTCATTCCCCAAGAATTCTTGAAAGAATAGGTACATGTTGCCTGTGTGACAGCACACACTAAATGCTTTACTGGCTTTCAAAGCTGATGAAACACTTTGCTCCTTTTTTTCTGTAACTGGTGTACACAGAGTAGCTAAAGCTCCATGTCGTGTACTACAAAGAATTATGATCAGGTCTCACTGATCCTGATCGTATTGGGTGTTCTCGACGTGGATGCCGATTATTCACCATATCTTGAACACATAATAATATAGTTACACTCTAAGACCCCATCACATCAGGATATACTGTGACATTCCATCGTTTGCACACATATCATTTAGAGAGCAGGTTTCTGTTAATACTTCCACTGACTTAACAGATTTGCTATGGAATCCCAAGTACAGCAGTCCCAAAATTAAGAATGGTGGTTTTATATGGCAGGTAGTGATTTACTAGAGGTGCTAGTACACACAAGTATAGTTCACTGTTAAAAGCTCATTATAAGTATAACAATGCCATTAAAAACGTGAAATGCTTTGTTCATCGCTCATTGTAGCCCGTGTTTCAAAATGCTGCCACTCTAATTCTCGAACCACTTCAAAACAACTCGAAGATCAACACAAGTTCAGAATTTTCATTGCCAGATGCCACCCCTTGCAACTAACAAGATGAAACAATGAAAAAAAAATGAAAGGACTCAAGGATGTCTTGTTTTATACATATGCAAAATAAAAATCTCCCTAGAAAGATTTCCTAGTAATGTTCTCCTCCCACCACCCTCACTTTCACCCTTAAAGAAAAAGTTAAATGGACTACCGCCAGTAAGACATAAGCTCTTTGTAAGGCTGTTCGTGAATAAGCACTTACTAGTAAGCACTGGGCCCAATGACACACGTGAAGCCTGAGCATTGTAAAAAAATGTGATGTTTATTTATCATATAAACACGATTACTACTTCATGAGTTATTTGTGCTCATCTTAATCTGTTAGGCCTTTTATTTGAAAAGAGGTAATAAAAACAAGACACATATTTGCAGAATGTCATGGGAAGTGTTACATGCATAATGCTTTTGCTTTTCCTCCAACATCAGTGAATTAAGTGAACTGTTCAGTGTTTTTTTACAGTTTATTTCAAATGCCCACCATCAAGCCCCTAAATATTCAAGTCAAATGAGAGACATTTCATGCAAACTGCAGAATATTCAGTTCAATTAAAAATAATTGATGCACAGTGAAATAATTCTTCCCAAAGCCGTTGTAAAATCCTCAAAAAATAAAGCTACTTAATAATTTTCATTTCCTACAGGCTAGAGAGAAGCATTATTGCATATTAAAAATTGGAGTACTGTTTTCCCAGCGGTAAAAGAAAGTTATTAAAACAACCTATTTATTGTTGATATAACTATCCATTTGTGCCACACAAAAATTAACAATTTCAGAACATTAAAACTAAAGCTAATTAAGGCATAATTAGTATTTCCTATATTTTGATAATTAGGTGTTAGTTGGCTATTCTTCTTTTTTCCTTTCACACTCCTGCTTTAATGCACCCTGGCAATATCTTTAATGAGTAAGTTACACTCTTAGTTCCCTGATGGGCACACAGTTTAGTGACCACTTCTACACTGCTTCCATTCATCATTGCCTCTTTACCTACAAATTAATCCTGCCCTGTAGCACTGTTGATCTATTTTATATCAATTTCTACATCCACATCAGCTGAATATGTATGGCATTAACCTCATTTACTAGTTGGCAAAAAGTTGAATTAAAATGAGATCTAATTTCTTCGGCACAGCACAATTTTAGCAAGGCTCGCTATTTTCCACTGCCTGTCACTATTAGGCTCCCACTCTCATTGCCTAATTAAATAAAACAGTGAATTTCTTCAGCTCTGGAACTGCTAATTATTCAAAAGTAGTGAGACACCATTAATCATTGCCACAAAGGAGATGGCAGTCCTTGGGTGTTTTTAACATTTACTATTTAAAACAGATTTTATTTGTGCCACTTTTGTACAACAAGATGTGTTAAGCACGGAGTCATTGAAGATATACAAATCAAGAACAGGCAATACGAACAAATCAGGGCAGCAGATTAAAAACAGCTCACAGCATGTTTCTCTAAATTCAAAAAAGCTGCATCAGAAATTAAGCTTTTTTCACTCTTGAAAGAGCAGAAAGCAAAATTTCATTCATTTACTTCTGCATTTCCACTGCCCTAAGGACAATAGTGCATAAACCACTCAGAACACCTGAAATGCCACGCCATTAATGCCACTCATTTCATCCTAAAGTGCCACCCACCATCGGATCCAATTTCAATCATAACAGCAACATAAACTGGCAACATTACAAAAGCTTTGTGGTGACATAATCAAATCCTACACACAGTTGATTTGGATATCAAACATTAAACTTTGAACACCAAGTGTAGCTATAATGCAACACTTACTGAATTACTGCAGTAAACTATTAAATACTTACATATGAAATGCTTCGTTTGTAAACTTGGTTTATTCCAAGCATTTCCATAAAGGTGAAAAAGTATTTTAAAGTTTGACAAACTGTATAAATAAGGAAATGTTTTATAACACTAAGCCATAAGCAGTATGTCTACATGCATCAGAGAATTACAAAAGCAAGTAGGACAGATTACCTTCCTAACCAATGTAAATGCAGGTATTTACCTTTTAAAGTCATTAACGAAAATGTTAATAACTAGTAATACCTGGGTCATGAATCAAAATAAGATGAGATGTGGACATGCAGTGCTGCATTGGCAGATGAAAACATTTTTCTGAACTGCATAACAGTAGAAGTAATCTGATCATATGATTGGCTTACATCCTAGTATTGTGATGAGAAACATGTGCTAACAATTTAAAGCAACAGTACATGCTATATCACCATTTTTTTCAGAGAAAAATACTTCCATGTACATCAAATAACACATGAGAAATAATGTACATATTAATAAAGTGTAAGATGTTTATCAAGCTGCTTCATTTTGCACATAAAATTATTTTGCTACTAAATGAACACACAGAATAAGGTGCACTTCTTTACATTCTAGAACATATGAAAAATGCATTTGCTGAAAAAATAACAAGTTTATGAATTGTCACCAAAATGAACTAGACATTTCACAGATTTCTATATTCTAAACATTTGTTAAGGTCATATCAGTAGTACGTCTAGTTAAAGATGGAACTGACTTATCGACATCTACTGCAACAGGTCTAATAACAACAGATCTAGTAACAAATCCACGTGCTCTCTTAAAACTTGTTAGATGTACCACTGAACACCTCCGAAGACCCTATGGATTCATTAACGTCAAGGCCTGTTTTTGTGTTTCCCTTGATGTCTTTTAGAGATGTAACACTCTTCTTAGCAGTACTTTGCCATTTAAATTTGACAATAAATTGTCTTTTCTACTTATGCTTCAGCAACTGCTTTTACCTGCACTGTCAAAAAGAGTTCCATTTGTCTATTCTAAGATAAACTTTGTCTTGACTACTTCTGTTTCAATCTCTCTTGAAATTTATTCCCTAAAATTAATAAAGTAAACATGGGAATCTTTTAAGCCAAAAAAAAAATCTGATTCACAAATCATGTGCATGTTTGACTAACCTTTTTGCAGTGGAGCATTTCTGTAGACCAATGAAGCAATGTGACAGTCATTATAACTACTCTGATTTCGTCAGCAGTTTGCTTCATTGTTTGGACACTCCACTGAAACTGACCATTACAGCATGCATAACCTGGACAAGACACAGTATGCTGTACCTTCCATTCCTCTGAAAAACTCTCCAGTTCAGCACTTGCAATATTAAGGACTACTGTCTGACACACCATCGGGAATAGCATGGATGGCAAAGATAGTTTTCAGTCCATTAAAACACACTGATTTACAATATTGGTAAGCTTCACAATTTCTGGAAACTCTGAAGAGCAGTCAGCAAATACCAGGAGGATACCATCAATACTGTAAAAAAAAAAAAACTGTGCCAGTCTTGGATCATGCTCCTCTTTGAATTCAGCAGGACCTGAATGGCTCTCTAGGATTTTAACACTCCAGCACATCTTGTTTTATGTACAATACTATGGCTTAACAAAACAATCCATTATTTGCCCTTTGCTTACACCTCTAATATACTCTTCAACATTTCCTTTCTCATGTAACTATGAACAATTTATCACTTTTTTAGTAGTAGAAATTAGATATAGCATACCTCCTCTCTGAATAAAAGGTAATGCTGAGTTTCCTTAGGAATGGCAACTTTTCTGCTCTTTTAAACCTTTCATGGAAACTTCTTTTACCATGCTCACTTCTGGATTTTTCTCAGTATAAATCCAAAATTTTCAAAATTTCTCTTCAGTCAAAGTAGCTGTGATACACCCCACTTAACTTTCAGTTCACCTCTCAAAGGATCCCCTTTCTGCTCCTGTATAAATCTCTTACATGCATCTAACCTCCTGGCTTGTAACTTATAATCGGATCATATTTGTGCAATTATAACAGTGCTTTTTGCACACCTAGAAATGCCTTGTGCAATGATAATATCTTACAATCACTCGACTCCAACCAAACCTCCATAAATATACTGGTGAAAACATCTCACAGCCATACAAAAGTGCAAGCAGTACTATAACCGTGTCACTGTTTTATAGTGTTAATATTACTTCAAAGAATCAATGCAACACCAAACAATACGTATTTAGACTATTATATGAAGTCAGCATGGGTTCACTCACCAATTCCTACACAAGCACACCTGGCAGGAAATCAGAGCTGCTATGGAGCCCAGACAAGCTTACTCACCTGAAGAAGAGTACCTGTGACTACTGAGATAAGGATGCTCGTCTCCAACTTAAAATGCCCATCTTATTCGATATACATCACTTACAGATTACAAATACACACATCTCAAATGTCATACATATCTGCAGATGTACATATAGTACTAAAAAATGTAAGCACTGAAAATGATAAAAAGAGTGATGCGTATCCTACCACTAACCAGTTCCCATGTGCCGCCTGCATCCACAGGGAGCAATCCACTGCAACAACTATTTGTTTAAATAAGCCTTACTCCCAGTCTCCAGCTGTAATAAATGCATGAGTACTTTTCTACTGCAACTTTAGTTGCAGTGTTTTAAAACACATTGGTGGTGTTTAATGAGACATGCCATTTTGCTGTTTCTTCCTGGCTCTGTTTTAAATACTGCACATCTCTATAGCTGATCCCACCTTTCCTCCTTTAAGTGGAATGTAAATACTCATGTGCAGCTACAACAGAGGTGGGAATTTCAGTGCCCCCTAACAGGTCCCATTTGGTTCTTTATAAAGCCACTGTCTGTGCTAAAACCATTTGTCTTACTTTTTACCACAGACACTGGCTTCTGCATAAAATCAGGCAATTTTCAACAGTACAGTTTAATTTTATTATTTTGGTTCATATCTGTCGTTTAACACCCCCAGAATTTAATTTCCACATTATATCCTCAGTATTTCCAAAAATGCTAATGCTCTACAGTACTTGAGCAGAAACAGCCTAACACAAATGCCAAGATTTGAGAATAACTGACGTGGTGCTTTGGCAATCCCGCAGCCCGGGTAATAACCTACTTCATGGGTTCTTCCTACTAGCAAACTACAAACTGGACTGGACTCTTTGAAAAAGGTCTTCATTCTCTAGACTTGCTTACAGCAATTACTGAAAAGCAAAGTAAACAGTATACTGAATAGTGGTGTACACGGCAGTCAATAGATGGGGGGTAATGCTGACTGAAATTTTCAAAGGTAAGTCATAACTACAATCTGCATGGTTTCTATCACCTTACTGTGGTTCTCTTCTTCCTATTTATTCAAGACCAGTAATAAGTAAGATATATTATTTTAGTGTACTAGTGGCACTTTATTATAAGGCTGCCATATCTGCAGCACACTTCTGTGAAAACTCTAAGGTGACTTGTAAGCCACATCCTTTTAAAAATGAACTAGTTCACTCCCCTGGTAAACTCCAAAATCTGGTTTGCAGAATGTTTGCACCTTAAGTTAAGCATGACCCTCTGGGTGAACTCACAAATTAAACTTGCAAAACTAGGCTGAAGTACAGGAGTAAAACAAAATACATTGCCTAGTGGTGTAAACTCATGTAAGCTAAAAACTCCAGTAAAGCCAAAATAATGTTATATACTGCACAGTGCATCTTGTCCACATAACATATTTCTGCAGTTCTGACTGACAGCACAGAAAGAATAACAGAATACAGTATTTAGTGGCTATCCTCTCTTACTGACCACAAAAGAACCTTTCTCCAGTAAAAAGCACATCAGCAATATGAAGATCCTCACCCAGTCCCACCCCAACACATAATGCACCTTTCAGTCACAGACCATGTGTCCATATTTATGTTTTAATGAGATTTTTAAAAATGTATCTTACTGCTCATTTTCTCGGGAACAGATTTAAACCCTGCTCTTATATACTTAGAAAATTACTAAAATAATATTTGTTCTGCATTAGTATGTATTTTCTGAAGGACATGATGTCTGAAACTCAAAATGTCTGACATTATTTAGTGACTGCAATCATCAATAATTTACCAGAAAACTACAGATTTTATGAGTAATAAGGCAAAATAATGGGAAATTCTGTAAAACCAGAAATAGTTGAGAGCTACGGTTCACCTATGTTGATATGTGCTACCTTCGTTTAATTCAATAGTAACTTTTTAACTAAGTCTATGCAGACACATCATTGTTATCTTGCTTTATGTCACAGCTTCACTCCACTACTGTTGTTTATATTACTATCAGTGTGTGTTACACATACTTGTTACTGTGTTAACTCTTTTATTGCTAATACCCGCAATGCAAAACTTCACAATTCCAGTTGGCACCTGACCCCCCAAAATAAGGTTTGACACTGCACGATAATGTTATGTTTCTAATAATGTGCAATCCCCCCTTTTATAGTTAAACAGTATAGTATTAAATGTTAGTCTCCACATGCATATTAAAATGTTATCTTGCTTTATTTAACTCATACCTCTCAGTTGTCCAGATTTTCGCAGAATGTCCAGATTTTTTACTCATATTTCTGGTCTGTTCCTTATAACATTTGTGGTTTTCTGGATTTTTGAGACAAATCAGTGAAAAATGAATTTACTATATAATGACAGGGATTTGAGTTTCTGATTTCATATCCTTCAGAAAATACATAGTAACATAAGACCTTTTACTCTAGCAACTTTCTAAGTTTATAAGAGCAATATTTAAATTTTGTCCCTATTTGGGAGGCTTTGAATCCCATTCATTTTGTTCAGATTTTTTGTGCTAAGAGGTTGAGAGCTTTGATCTAACTCCATATGTTTATAAATATAACATGTTAGACCTTGCTTAACATAACACATTATACACTGAGCAACTAATTACTGATGAGCAGATTGACTGCTAATAGTAGAACGGGATTTGAATGTAAAACAAACATTGCACATCTGTTCTTTTACCAGTGTGCACAAATGGTTCATGTGAAGGCAAAATGAGGGAAATAAGGATCTTGCTGAAAATTAAATTGTATGTTTGATATCTCAGTTGGTCTATCTCAAGATACCTGTACCTTTACTGATTTATAGTCCTCCACTTGAGCTGCTACAAACCACCCACTACCTCCAAGACATACGGGAAGACACTTCTCCAGTTGAAGACTGCTACACCCAGCCACCCCTGTACCTTTAATGATCTAGAGTCCTCCACTTGAGCTGCTACAAATCACACACTACCTCCAAGACATAGGGGAAGATACCTCTCCAGTTGAAGACTGCTATACCCAGCCACCCCTGTACCTTTATTGATTTAGAGTCCTCCGCTTTAGCTGCTACAAACCATCCACTACCTCCAAGACATAGGGGAAGACACCTCTCCAGTTGAAGACTGCTACACCCAAACACCCCTGTACGTTTATTGTATGTATAGTGCTACCATACCAAAGTTAGGTTATTTCATAAGTATACCCTCCTTTCAGCTAATACTGCACATCACCTCCACCCTGCAATCTCCTCCACTCTCTGCTTCAACTACCTGACCCAGGACTCCTTTTCTTATCCTTCTAATTTCTACCTCCCTCTACTTACCTACCTACTCTCATTACCATTTATTTCCACTACTGCCTAACTTAGGTAATATTTCCAGCTGCCTTGTGTGTCCCTCTGTCTTTAAGCTTCTATTCTGCCCTCACCCGACTACCACCTCTCCACAGTGTCTCTTCCTTACAATCTTACCTATCTCCACCATAATTCCCTCTTGTTTCCTTCTTTTGTCTTTTCATCTTTAGTTCTGCCTTCTCACTAAATCTCACCCTACAACTCAAAAGTAATACTTTACTATTTTGACCCTCTACTTACTAAATGTTTCTCTTCATTTTTTGGACTTTTGTTGACTTAGGCTTTGCCCGCTCCATTCGCCCTTTTCTTCGCTCAGGCTCATTCTGCTCCTCTACCCTACCCCATTCCCACTCACCCCTACTTTTCTTAGGTTTATAGTCTCATAGCCACACCATTTCCTGCTTACGCTACTTCCTCCTTCATTCCCCCCACCCAGTCATTCATCCCCACGCTCCCTACTTTCTCTTTCTTTGCCCCACCTCCTTTTTCACAATTGAATTACTAAATCCTCATCCCTACCTCATTATTACCTTAGAACTCTATCTACCATCTCTCCCAACAATCTTTAGACAACCTCACTCCCCCAATCTTACTCCAAACATAAATCTCCATCTCACACTTCCATTCATCACCATCCTATCATGCCTTCTCTACCTAACCTTTACTGCCTTAGACTTCCAAAAATATGAAATATATAACCAGCACTCTCCCCTCACAAGTACACACTACTCACCAGCAACCATTCTTACAATATAGTGACATAACCCCCGACTTTTCTATACACCAAACTCTCTCCTATTCTCTCTTAAACAAACACAGCTCTCACAACCTCACACTCCCAACCTCAGATTCCATCTAGCTATCTCCAAACTAAAACACCTTCTATTCCATTCCCTTACACATATAAAATTACAAGCACACATCCATCTCAACCCAGGTCCAAAAAAAGAAGTTATGTACCTACCATAACGTTCCATGTTAGTTGTCTCCTCTCGCCTTCTTTCTTGCTGGTTGGATTCGGAGCCGATCTTCGGCTCTGACTCGGCCATCTTCTAAAGCTCGAGAGCTACATACTGGCTCGAGGCCTCCCCATATCCCACGATGCCTGGCGCTAGAAACCCAGATCTCATTTGGTGAGACTAACAGCAGACAAAGTAATGAAGGAACCCTATCCTATCATACCTAAGACCAACTATAGAGACTATTAGGTAGAGTGGGATAGTCAGAGAAGACTCAGTCAGTGTAAATCCATAGAGAAACTCTTCTCAGTCTAGTAGGATAGGGGGATGGAGGGTGGGACGCAAGAAAGAAGACGAGAGGAGACAACTAACATGGAACATTATGGTAGGTACATAACTTCTTTATGTTAAGTTGTCTATCTTGCCTTCATTCTTGCTGGTTGGGACAGCGTCCCTAGCACCTAATATATCCTGGGTGGCTCAGTGGAACAGACTCTTCAGAATAGTGGAACCAAAATCAGCTCTGCTCCTGGAAACCACGTCCAGCTTATAATGCGAGATGAAAGTATGAGGATTTGCCCAAGTGGCCGCTGCACAAATAGATTCCATGGGCAACCTAGCTTGAAACGCAACAGAAGTGGCTAATGCTCTGGTGGAGTGGCCCTTAGGTTTAACAGGCAATACTTTCTTCCTGAGCTGATAGATAAAGATTATGATAGAGGTCAGCCATCTAGATAAAGTTACTTTTGATACTGGTAGGCCTTGTTTGCCCTCTGCATAAGAGAGGAAAAGCTGATCCGATTTTCTGAAGTCCTTAGTCCTATGCAAATAAAAGCGCAGTTGCCTGTGAACATCTAATTGATGTAACTTATATTCTCCCCTGTTGGAATGGTTGGGAAAAATACAGGAAGGTCAATGGACTGGTTCAAGTTATTCTCAGAAGAGACCTTAGGAAGGGTTAGTCCTAAGAGAAACCCTGTCTTTGTGGAACACTAGGTACGGGGGACGGATACAAAGAGACTGCAGTTCAGAAACTCTTCTCGCTGAGTAATTGCTAACAGAAAAAGTGTTTTCCAAAATAATAACTTCAAAGAACAGGAAGCTGCAGGTTCGAAGGGGGGCAAAATTAGAGAGGATAGAATCAAATTCAGATCCCACGGGGGTGGAGGATCCCTAACCGGAGGCCTGAGCAGAGTGGTTCCTTTGAGGAAGGCCTTACAAAGCTTATGAGACATTATACTACTTTCTGAAAGGCCAATGTGAAAATTTGAAATTGTGGCTAACTGCACTCTAATTGTAGCGGAAGCGGACCCAGAATGAAAGAGCTCCGCAAGAAATTCCAGGATGTGGTGAACAGGGGCTGAAAAGGGGTCTATATTCTTAGCCTCTGCCCAGGAAGAGAAACGTTTCCACTTACTAGCGTAAGTTTTTCTAGTGGTAGACTTGTGCGATGATAAAATGATTTCACGCTCAGATTGGGAGATATCAGGAAGCCTGGCTAGGGTTGGAAGTGGAGCAACCAAGCTGTGAGCTTGAGAGATTGTAGGGAATGATGCAGCCCGCCCGACTGATGGATCAGGAGGTCTGGAGCTGGGTCCAGAGTCCAAGGCTGCTCGATAAGATGATGATGAAGGAAGGGAAACTATATTTGTCCAGGCCAGTACGGAGCAATGAGGATCATTCTGCAACCCAATACGGTAGCTTTCTGAATCAGCTTGGGACTTAGGGGAAAAGGAGGGAATGCATACAGAAGTCTTTGAGGGAATGCTCTGGATGTGGTAGGAGAGAGAAGAAGTTGCTGCATTTGCTGTTGAAGGGGGTGGCAAAGAGGTCGCAGCAAGGTTGCCCCCATTTGCGGAAGATTTGGTCCGCTACTACTTGATTCAGAGACCACTCATGAGGCATGAGAATAGCTCTGCTCAGCCTGTCTGCTATGATGTTGGATTTCCCATAGATGTGCGTTGCGGTCAGAAACCGTCGGGAAGAGATCGCCCATTGCCAGAGTCTGAGTGCTTCTCGACATAGGGGGTAGGACCTGGTTCCACCCTGCTTGTTGATGTACCACACAACTGACATATTGTCCATCTGAATTGCAATTGTCCCGGTAGGAAGAGAGTCCTGAAGAGCTTGCAGTGCTAAAAGCACAGCCCTCATCTCCAAGACGTTTATGTGCAGATGGTACTCTTGAGGTTGCCAGGTACCCTGGACTGTTCTGCCCTGATAATGCCCCCCCACCCGATCAGGGAGGCATCCGTGGTCACCGTAGCAACTGGAGGGGGAAGTACAAATGGTCTACCCAGGGGAACTGATGAGGAGACCATCCACCATGCAAGGTGCTTTTTGCATGTTTCTGTGATGATAATCATGTGAGACATGGGAAGCTGCTGGAAGGACCATTGGGTAAAAAGAAGCCATTGGAGCATCCTCATGTGAAAACGTGCCAGCGGGACGAGTATGACTGCTGCTGCTATGAGACCCAGGGTTTGGAGGCCAAACCTGGCTTGAATTTTCTTGCATTGTAATAAGACCTGGACCTGCCGCTGAATGACTAACACCCTGTCTGGTGGAAGGCTGGCTGACCTGTCTTTTGTATTTAAGTTTGCGCCTGTAAAGATGATAGACTGACAAGGCGACAAAGCAGATTTTTCAAAATGTATAGTAATACCTAGTCTGGAGCAAGTCTGGATAGTATACTCTGGCTTGCAGAAGGTGATACCTGGTGGTAGTAGTGAGGAGCCAGTCATTTAGATATGGAAACACCTGGAATCCTTGCCGTCTCAGGTGAGCGGTAACTACTGCCATACATTTGGTGAACACCCTGGGGGCTGTGGTGAGACCAAAGGGCAGAGCTCTGAAATGATAATGGCTGGCTCCCAGCCGGAAGCGCAGGAATCTTCTGGAGCGCCTGTCCATTTTGATGTGGTAGTACGCATCCTGAAGATCTATGGAGCACATCCAATTGTCCTGACCCAGGAAGGGTAAAATGGACTGTAGCGTGACCCTTCGAAACTTCGTTCTTTGTACAGACCTGTTTAGTCTGCTGAGATCCAAAATGGGTCTCCAGTCCCCTGTCTTTTTTGGTTCCAAAAAGAACCTTGAGTAAATTCTGGATCCTTGCTGGTCTGCTGGGACTTGCTGGATGACCCTTTTTCTTAGCAGCTTTGAAACTTCCTGAACTGGTTGATCCCTTAGATTGGGTGGAACATCTGGAAGGGACTTGTTTAACAATAAAGGAGCGTGAACAAAGGGAATTCTGTAGCCTCCGGATATAACGGACTGTACCCATCTGTCTTGTGTAATTTCTTGCCAGGCTCTTGGTTACAGCGATAATCTTCCCCCGACTGCCTCCAGAGGTGGGCACCCGGGCAACCCTTCAGGGATGCTGGAAGGGCTTGTCAGAAAAAGATTCTCTGCTGCGCTGGTTTTGCGGACCCCCTCTGCCATGAGGGCGGCGTCTGTTATTGTTCCCTCCTCTGCCCCTGGAGGGAAACTCACCACGTGTGTCCGGCAAGGCTCCCTGGGATTTCCAAAACCACATCTTTCCACTCTTCTGACCCTTGGGATATGGTCTGGAAGGAGTGGAAAAACAGACTCCCACGGCAGAGAGAGTCCTGCCTTCCTGCTCACACCTGGTAAGGGTATCCTTCACCTGTGATCCAAAGAGAGAGGAACCATCAAAAGGGGTGTTGGTGAAAGATGCTCTGAAAGGTTCCGCAAAGTTACATAGCTGCATCCAAGCGTGCCTCCTTAGGGCCACGCCTGTGCCTGCGGCTCTACTCGCCCCATCGGCTGCATACGAAATGAGCCTCATGGAGGAGTTTACCACTGAGTTAAGATTCGCCAGCTGGGAGGCTGCCTTAGCCTGGGCCCCCTCAGCTGATGGATCTTGGAGGGTATCTCCAAGCTCTTTCAGGAGATCCCTCTGAAGGCGGGTAAAGTGGCACAGGTAAATCAGGGACCGCATAGAAAAGGTCGCTGAAGAGAACATCCGCTTCCCATATCTGTCCATCGTCCTGTACTCCTTGTTAGGGGGATGGACAGATGAAGAGGTTTCAGCCAACTCCTTCTTTGTGGCCGCCGCTACCACCATGGCATCAACGGGGACACCCTTGGTCAAGAACTGTTTATCCTGCAAGGCAGTAATGAACTTGGCAGGTCTTCTAGGGGTTGGTTCCACTGTGTCTGGAGCCGTCCACGCCTTTTGAGCCACCACAGACATCAGTGGGTCGAAAGGCGGAGACAACCAGGAGGTGGAAGGTCGGGATCCAAACGCATCCAGGAATACCGACTCATCCTCGGAAGGGCTTAGGGTAGTCCAGTTTCCCCTCTGCTTAAGCATCTCAAGGATGTCTGAGAAGGAGACATCTTCAGAGGGGGATCTTGAGAACCCTTCCGACTCCTCTAATTCGGTATCCGATGTGACAGATTCGGGGGAGTCAACATGCTTCCTCTTGCATTTTCTCTTGCGAGGTGGCTCCTCTGAAAGATCAGGGGAGGCCTCGGAAGAGGAGGATACACCCAAAGGGGTGTCCTGGAGTGCTGGATCCCCACGCTTGGGGTCTGGAAGAGGGGCAGAGGCTGATGCAGGCACCCTAGGGGGAGGAGCCGATGGGGTCAATCGTGGGAGTGACTCAGGGACCAGTACACTCCTCATCACCTCAAAGGTGTCCCTGCCCGGACGCAGAGAAGGATCAGGCTCCAAAGAAACCAGAAGCCCTACCCGCACCGAGGGAGACAGCTCCGAGGTAGATGTGGGAGCCGAGCTCACCTGTGCCGAAGCACCGAGAGGGAGAGCGGGGTCGGACAAGGGTCCGATGCCACTCGCCCCCTCGAAGCCAACGAGGGAGTCTCAGCGCCCAAATCCCTCCAGGGAAGGTACCATGGAAGGGACTGGAGCCGACGACGGAACCGAAAGAGAGGGTATCGGCACCGACAGTTCCACGACTCGAACCCCAATAAACTCCAGCTCCGAGCTCATAGGAAGGGTCGGAGGAGGGAATATCTACAGCTGTGGATGGAGCCGACTCCTGATGAGGAGGGCTGGACAACATTTTAGCTAGGGCCTGCGATTTTAAGAACCTACTGACCACTCTTTCCAAGTCATGGTCCGAAAGTCTAGAGGACAGAGAAGAGTGGGATGATCGGTGACTATGCTCCGATTGGAGTAGGGGCAACTTCGGAGCTGAACGTATTGACTCCAAAGAAGGAGACCTGGATCTTTTTCGACTCTCAGCCGGCTCCGAAAACCGTGTCGGAGCCGACTGGGTGGGAGGGACATCGGTTCCAGCCGGAGCCGAAAAGGCTTGTGTGGCTTCACCCAATGACGGCTCCGAACTGGGAGCCGATGGTTTAGGTGGTCTGGAAGATTTTGCCGGCTGAGCCTTCGCCGGTGAATCTTGGGGTTTAAGCATACCCAATACAGAATGACCAGAATTAAAAAATTTCAACTGCAGTAGTCGGTGTTCTCCATTCTGTATTTTGTATGCTTTATTGGTGAAGGAGTGGAGGAATCGTGTATATTTCTTGGTTTAAGCATACCCCTCAGAATCAATTTATTTTTGCGCTCCTGCAGGACTCTTGGACTGAAGGCATGACAGATCGAGCAAGAGTCCTGCAGGTGCACAGCGCCCAGACAATAAACACAAGAAGTGTGACCATCTGTCAGAGACGTCTTCTGACAGCATGAGTCATATTTCTTGAATCCGGACGGCTTAGGATCCTTGGACATCCTAACAAAAGAAAAAATCAAGGAAAAAGCACACACACCAAAAGGTTAAGGTAACAAATCACAATAAAATATACTACAGTTACCAGAACCACTACACTACAAAAAACTATACTAAACTATAGCAAAACTAATTAACTAACTTTAACTTTTTTTCTTTTTTTTTTTAAAGGGAGATAGGAAGAAAAAAAGGTTATCCTCTAACTTAAACGGACACCTTCTAGATTTAAGGTTATCCTCTAACTTAAACGAAGAACCTTAAGAGAAAAGAGAAAGGGGAAGAGGAAACTCTCTAAATAAAAACGAGTTTCTGAGGGGAAAAGACAAGGATTCAGAAACGAACACACTATAATTACCAAATATCTATCTAATGATAATTTCTATGCTAAAAATAACTAGTTTTAAGACAGAAAAAGACAATATAAAAGTTTTATATGACCTGAGCCAGTAGAGCAACCTCGCAGCAGAAGCGGCAAACGAGATCTGGGTTTCTAGCGCCAGGCATCATGGGATATGGGGAGGACTCGAGCCAGTATGTAGCTCTCGAGCTTTAGAAGATGGCAGAGTCGGAGCCGAAGATCGGCTCAGAACCCAACCAGCAAGAATGAAGGCGAGATAGACAACTTAACATTATGTATTACCCACTACTCAACCAAACTATCTATACTCTCCTAACCAAGATCTCTCCAATTCCAGTTTTCAGTCCTCCCTGCCTAAGTCTTCAAGTTCTGACCTTCTAATAACTAACTTTAATCTAAGGAGCATTGTAAACAAAAATCACATAATTTCACACTATCCTGGCCACCTATTCTCCAGACATAAAAATCATTACCGAAACCTGGTTAAAACCACACATCAAAGACTCAGATATTACATACAACAATTATAATGTAATTAGACAAGATAGACTAACTAAAAGAGGTGGTGGTGTAGCAGTCATGTTTAAACACCCTACAAGTAGAAAAACTAGACTGTACATCACTAGATATCCCTAATGCAGAAATCCTCATCACCCAGCTACAAATTAATACCCATAAATCAATAATTATTATTGTTGCCCATCTCCCCCTGGAAACAATCTCCATAGCCTACAACTTCTCCTCTCCTGATCTTCCTCCTTCTTCAGATAAGAAATTACAATCTTAGGAGACTTTAACCTGGACTGGGTCTCCTGCTCCTTTGACAGTCCTACTAATTTCATCAACCTCATTAATTTCTTTCAAGTTATAGATTGTCCCACTCGGACGGATAAACACAATTAAAAACAATCACTGCTGGACTGGATATTAACTAATAAACCAAACCTGACTCATCAATCTGGCTGTCTACCCATTAGCCTTAATGACCAAACCCTTACATTCCTACTAAGAAAAAACCTCAACCCAAGACTCACAATCTTTTTGCAGCAAAATATATTTCTCCCCTGGCCTAGTTAATCAATTACTTCAAAATTCCGACTGGTCACCTTTAAAATACCTACAAACTGGACCTTGCAGCAGAACTCTTTAATTATAAATTTCTTAAAATCCTAAATCATCTTGCTCCCACCAGAAAAATACACATCAAAGCAAAACAACTTCCATGGCTGTCTCCAGATACGAAACTATTAATTAAACAAACAGACAAAGCCAGAGCCCTATATTTATCCTCCAAAGATAAAACCATGCTTACCACTTACCAGCAACTAAGAAACAAATAAACCATGATAAAAAAGCCTACTTCCAATCCTCCCAACCCATTCAAAACCCACACAAATTTTGGCAATCAACTACCTCCTCAACCCCGGTAGACCCACCAAACCCTCTCCTTCTACATCAAATACCTCAGAACCCATAGCCACACAGTTAAACTCATACTTTATTAACTCTGTTTCCACCCTTCTAAAAAGCCATCAAAACGCACCACTCACAATCCCCTCTCCAGTATCTGGCACAACAGAATCCTTCTATTTTAAACCTATTCAAACATCCTACATAAAAAGTCTTTTAAGCAAATTAATACCCTGCTGTCTTGCTGCCAACAAGCTACCATATGAGTTTCTAAAAATCGCTGCCCCATCCATTGCCTACCCTATCTCAATTCTAATCAATCGCTCTGTCTCTGAGCAATATGTGCCCCACCTTTGGAAAATAGCTCACATCATCCCCCTCCACAAGGGTGGCTCCTCTAGAGAAATCACTAATTACTGCCCCATAGCAATCCTCCCTCCCATAGCCAAGATCCTTGAGAAATGTATTCAGCAACAACTCCTAAACCACCTTACATCAAAGAACCTTCTAGCAGACAGCCAGCATGGTTTCCATCCCAAGCATAGTACTAACACTGCCCTAATAACATTCACAAACACCATCCACCACCTTATGAACAATGGTCAACTAGTCTCTGCAATTTTCCTGGACACCATCTCCCACCAACTACTTCTTAACAAACTTGTCACTTACAATCTCAATCAACCCTAACATGGTTCCACAGCTATCATATCAAACTGGCAACAGGCTACTAGATGGGATCACTCTCTCTCCCCTCTACTGACTGTTAACACTGGTGTACCCCAAGGGTCCATACTGGACCCCCTTCTTTTCATCATCTTTATAAATAACCTTATGTCTGCAATACAACTAGCCTCAATAATACAGTATGCCGATGACACAACCGTTATCGTATCAGCCATCTCCCCCCTAGAACTCCAAGACAAGATGCAAAAAGTATTTAAAAAAAACTGAATCATTCCTTTCTAGCAATCAACTCATTCTTAACCCTAAAAAGACTAAGTTAATTATATTCACATACAAATCTAACAAAAACAACTCTCAACAATTCTATCCATATACGGCACTAAAACTAAGCCAACAAACCAGGCCAAACTCCTAGGCAATACCACAGATGACCGACTAAAATTTGACATCCATATATCCCAAACAATCAAAAAAGTCCATGCTAAACTCAGCGCTCTCTACAGGGCTAAACCTTATCTAACTCCACAAGCCAGGTTAGCCACTGCTAGGTCTCACCTTCTATCCAGTCTTTTATACTGTTCACAAAATTTCACCAACTTACGCAAAGCTGACCTCCAAAACCTTGAGTCCTGCTACAACAAAATAGCTAGGTTCACCACAACTCTCCCTCATAAAGCTCATCATTGCATTGTTCTAAAATAACTGAGCTGGCTCGAACTCCCAAACCTTTTAGCACTAAACTATTTTTCTCTCACCCACAAAATTATTCAAAACCCAAATGACTGCCCTGCAATTTCATCCCTGGTTCAACTACATGTCAGTAGCAGATCCCTCAGGTCCATCAACAGACCACTGCTCAAAATTACACAAACTCATAACACCCATGGAGACTCCCTCTATTCAAACAAAATTGCTAAGTACTGGAATTCCCTTCCACTAAACATAGAAAGTACTCCCTCCTACCCTACCTTTAAACTAAAACTGAAAGAACACCTTATAAACAACTGACTATGCCCCTGTTGCTCTCCTGGATAACTTTTAATGCTCAGCACTACCTCACCTTTTCTCCTACATACAGACTGTTGCTTTTACACTCTTCCTGCATCAATATCTGTCTACCCTTGTCTAAAGTCCTTTCTCTCTTTCAACTTTTGCTTTTCTTTTGTCTACTCTCTTCTACTCATGGATACTCTTTCTCACCAATTTATTCTGGTTACAAAGTCTAGCTTTTCAAATTCTTATTCAATCTGTATTTTTTTAATTTCCTTTGAGTTCCACATGTAAACAATTAGCTAGTTTTTACATTATGTACATATACACGCTATGTACTCTATCAAATACTACAAATGCTGTGCTGTTCTGCTGAAATTGACTAACATGAATTGATTCATATTATTTTGAGTCTACTGCCTAAATTGTATTGCATGCTGCAGAGCTGTTCTCCCCGTGTCTCCGCTGAAAACGGGCTCCCACCCCAGTCGGACATTACCTGGTAAACAAATGTAAAATAAAATAAATAAAAATATATATTTTATCTATATATGTGTATGTGTGTGCATTAGTATTGCTAACAATGCAGACTCCACCTTTTTTAATTAAGCAAAATATTTTTTGTTTTGTTTTAATTAGGCAGTATTATGGCATTTCAAAATGTAGACACACACACGCACACAGAGCTCCATTCCTCTGCACCACTCAAGGTGGATGTTCGCTATGTATTAGAGTTGATTTTTATTTATTTATTTTATTTTATTTATTTTACATTTGTTGACTGAGATTGTCCGACTGAGCTGTAGAGCCCTTTTTCAGCGGAGGCCCGGGGAGAAAAGCTCCAACATATTATACAATTTTCATTATAAGTTAGCATTAAACAGCAATGTTTCAGGATTATTACAAGGCATTGAGTAGCAATACAATGTTATACAGTGTCAATAATCAGGAGTATAGCATAACTATTTCAATATGTATAAAAAGAAATATGTCATTAAGATGAGTATAGTTTTTGGGGTAAGTGGTTAAAAAAAACCTTGTTTTATCATGATGTAGTCGCATAAAGGCAAGACAATTACAATAGAATGTTTCTCTGAGGCAATTTACTTAATAGATTTTAAAAGACAGTAGAAATAGTAGTCAAGGAAGATTATGGAGAGCTAGTGAGAAGCGTGAGTTAAGGGCAGAAAGTAGATTAAGGTATGAGAAGTAGGGGAAGTTAAGGAGGGAGAGTGCAGTGGCAGGACCAGTGACTTTTAAAGTGCTCTTTGGTGGCTGTCTTAAATTGTTTAGGATGTGTAAGGATCCTGATTTCTAGTGGGAACCTATTCCAGGCAATAATGGGGTGATAGCTGTACATGTTGCATCCAAATTTAGACTTGGGTTTGTAGATTTGTAGTAGGTCTTGGTTAGAGCTTCGGAGAGGTCTGGAGGGAGAATAATGGGAGATGAGAGGGGATAGTGCTGGGCAGTAGGAAGGCTGGTATAGGATAGAATGGATGATCTGGAGCTGACAGAGAAGAACTGGTGGGATAATTCAAGCCAGTTTAGCGGTTTTAGAGAGAGAGACAGTGATGAAGCCGCAGTGGTGCAGCGTTGGCGCCTCACAGCAAGAGGTTCTCTCGTTAGATTCTCGGCTGGAGCACCTTCTGTGTGGAGTCTGCATGTCCTCCCCATGGTCGAGTGGCGTTCAAAAGACATGCATGAATGGGTATGCCTTAGATGAAGGTTGGGTGTCGGGCTGGCACCTAGGCACCGTAAAAATCTACTGCCAATCATTAGCAGATCGGAGTTCTGCTGTGGCGACCCCCAACCGGGAAAAGCCGAAAGAAGAAGAACTAAGAGAGACACAGTGATGGGATTTGTAGGTTTGTTGGGCAGCAAATCTAGCTACCTTGTTGTATGTAGATTCGAGTTTGGTCTGCTGAGTTAAGATTTGTGAGAATTTGAGAATTGTACATTAGACTGGGTAGAAGGAAGGTAAGAGAGAGTAATCTTGGCTTCAGAGGTAAGGAATTTCTTGTTATGGTAAAGGAGCCCTAGTTTTGAATGTGTCTTTTTGATAGAGTTATTAACAAGCAAGTCAAATTTAAGTTGATCATCGATGGTTACGCCTAAGAGCTTAGTACTGGATTCTACCTGAATGGGAGTGCTATTATGGGACTATATGGAGAAGGAGGGTTTAATATTTATGAATTTTTTAGGTAGGAAGAGTAACATCTTTGCTTTTTTAGGGTTAAGGATGAGCTGGTTGTTGGAGAGCCATGTTTCAACTAAGTTAAAAGATGCCTGAGTAGCTGAGAAGAGCTTAGAGGGAGAGTTGGCTGTGGTGATGACTGTAGAGTCATCTGCATATTGCACTAAAGATGACTGGGGACAGGAGGTATAGAGCTGATTAGTAAAGATATTAAAAAGTAAAGGCCCTAGGATAGACCCTTGAGGTACACCAATTTTGACAGGGAGAGGAGGGGAGAATGCAGAGTGCCATCTCACTGACTGAGATCCATCAGTGAGGTAGCTGGAGAACCATGCAACAGTATCAGAGGAGAAGTTGAGGTTATGCAGTTTGTGCAGCAGAAGAGAGTGTGAAACAGTGTTGAAAGCTTTTGAGAGGTCCAAGAATAGGCAAGAAATAAGTTTATGGTCGTCCATGGCCATAGAGACAGTGCTGAGGAAGGATAACAGGGCTATAGTAGTGCTATGTTTGGGTCTGAAGCCATGTTGAGTGGGTGTAAGCAGATTTTCCTGTATTAGATACTGCATAACTTGTTTATGAATATATTTTTCTAGTACTTTAGAGAGAGGGGAGAGGATAGCGATAGGTCTAAAGTTGGAAATATCAGAGGAGTTACCTCCTTTATGTATAGGTAGAGTGTAGCATTGTTTCCAGATGGAAGGGACTTTAGATTCAGAGATAGAGCGATTAATTAGGTTAGATACAGGGAGAACAAGATTGTCAGCTGCTAGAAGAAGAAAAATGGAAGGAATATTGTCTGCTGATGCTGAGCATGGTTTTAATTTAGAGAGTAGAGTTTTGATGTTGCTAGTAGGTACAGGTTTGAGGGAGAAGGTATTTGAGGAGATAGTATTAGGAGCAGGTTCAGAAAAGTTGGATATGTTAGTAGTAGAGGAGGAGTTTGGGTTAGGGTTCAGTAGCTTAGCTTAGATATTGAATCGATAAAATAGGTATTGAAGATAGTGACAGTTTCTTCAGATGTCTTGTCTGGGCATGGATTGGGGAAGCTAAGATTACCGGAATGTAATATTTGGTTAATAGAGTTCCAGAATTTTTTAGGATTAGATTTTAGGGCTGGGGGAGGTTTGTTATAGAAGTCCTTTTTATCTTTATGTGTTTTTTGTCAGATTTCTGAGTTCTTTATATTTTTGTAAGGGCAGAGAGCTTAGTTTTGACCATTTTTTCCATAATTTGTTTCTAGTCATCATAATGATACGAGTGGCTTTTGAAAGCCACGGAGATATGGTGGACTTAATTCGGACCTTGCGAGGGGGAGCACATGAGTCTAAGATGCTAAGGAAGGTGGAGCTGAAAGCAAGGACTGCTTCTTCAAGTGGGAGTTGGGTAAGGAATTTCCAGTTTACTTTAGGGAGGAGGGCATTAAAGGTTTCTGGATGAAAGTTAGAGAGTTTACGACAAGTGATAAATTTCTGAGGTTTTAAGAAGTAGGAAGTGAACCTAAGCACTTTTACAGGGCAGTGATCGCTCAGGGTGTTTGGTAGGGTTTCAGGGTTATGATATTTGGAAGGATTAGACACAAGTACCCAGTCAATAAGAGTACTAGATGTGTGAGAGTTGTCTGTACAGGTAGGTTGGGAGATTAGCTGTGTAAAGCCATATAAATTAATATGAGTATTAGAGATTGGGTCAGGAAGGGCATCCGGCGTAAAACTTCACCAAAACATTTCATGCAGTCACCAAGAAAATTTTTTATACCGGATCGGTCGAGGCCCGGGTTAACAACGATTGCCACCAGTACTGTTAGCCTACAAGGGTACTGGCGGAAATTGGGCTACTGTTGGCCGAAGGAGGAGAAGAGGCGGAAGACATGGCCAAAGGCATGAGGAGAGGAGAAAGGCTAGGACTGTGGTAGTGAGGGTCGGAACTTTGAATGTTGGCAGTATGACTGGTATAGGGAGAGAGCTAGCTGATATGATGGACAGAAGGAAGGTTGGTATATTGTGTGTGCAAGAGACCAGATGGAAAGGGAGTAAGGCTAGGTGCATCGGAGGTGGGTTCAAATTGTTTTATCATGGTGTGGATGGGGAGGAGAAATGGCGTAGGAGTTATTCTGAAGTAACAGTATGCTGAGAGTGTTTTGGAGGTGAAAAGAGTGTCGGATAGAGTGATGTTTATGAAGCTGGAAATTGATGGTGTAATGATGAATGTTGTTAGTGCGTATGCTCCACAAGTTGGGTGTGCAATGGATGAGAAAGAAAAATTTTGGAGTGAATTGGATGAAGTGGTGATGACTGTACCCAAGGGTGAGAGAGTGGTGATTGGAGCAGATTTCAATGGGCATGTTGGTGAAGGGAACAGAGGGGATGAGGAAGTGATGGGTAGGTATGGTGTTAAACAAAGGAATGCAGAAGGTCAGATGGTAAGTGGATTTTGCAAAAAGGATGGACATGGCTGTGGTGAATACGTATTTTAACAAGAGGGAGGAGCATAGGGTGACATACAAGAGTGGAGGAAGATGCACACAGGTGGATTATATCTTATGTAGGAGGGCCAGTTTGAAGGAGATTGGAGACTGTAAAGTGGTGACCGGAGAAAGTGTCATTAGGCAGTATAGGATAGTGGTTTGTAGGATGATGTTGGTTATCAAGAAGAGGAGGAGAAGTGTGAGGGCAGCACCAAGGATCAAGTGGTAGAAATTGAAAAAGGGTAATTGTGAGGTGGAGTTCAGGGATGAGTTAAGGCAGGCACTGGGTGGCACTGAAGAGTTACCAAATAGCTGGGTAACTACAGCAGAGCTAGTAAGGGAGACGGCTAGAAAAGTGCTTGGTATCACATCTGGACAGAGGAAGGATGACAAGGAGACATGGTGGTGGAATGAGGAAGTACAGGAGAGTATACAGAGAAAGAGGTTGGCAAAGAAGAAGTGGGATTGTCAGAGAGATGAAGAAAGTAGACAGGAGTATAAGGAGATGAGGTGCATGGCAAAGAGAGAGGTGGCGAAGGCTAAGGATAAGGCATATGAAGAGTCGTATGAAAGGTTGGACACTAAGGAGGGAGAAAAGGACCTGTACCGATTGGCTAGACAGAGGGACCGAGCTAGGAAAGATGTGCAGCAGGTAAAGGTGATAAAGGATAATGAGGGAAACATACTCACAAGTAAGGAGAGTGTGTTGAGGAGATGGAAAGAGTACTTTGAGGGGTTGATGAATGAAGAGAATGAGAGGGAGTAGGGATAGTAAATCATGAAGTACAATGGATTAGCAAGGAGGAAGTAAGGATAGCTATGAAGAGAATGAAGAATGGAAAGGCTGTTGGCCCAGATGACATACCTGTGGAAGCATGGAGGTGTTTAGGTGAAATGACAGTGGAGTTTTTAACCAGATTGTTTAATGAAATCTTGGAAAGTGAGAGGATGCCTGAGGAATGGAGAAAAAGTGTTTTGGTACCGATTTTTAAGAATAAGGGTGATGTGCAGAGGGATAAAATTGATCAGTCACAGCATGAAGTTATGGGAAAGAGTAGTGGAAGTAAGGTTAAGAAGGGACGTGATGATTAGTGATCAGCAGTATGGTTTCATGCCAGGAAAGAGCACTACAGATGCGATCTTTGCTCTGAGAGTGTTGATGGAGAAGTACAGAGAATGTCGGAAGGAGTTGCATTGTGTTTTTATAGACTTAGAGAAAGCATATGACAGGGTGCCTAGAGAGGAGTTGTGGTATTGTATGAAGAAGTCAGGAGTGTCAGAAAAGTATGTAAGAGTGGTACAGGATATGTACAAGGGTAGTGTGACAGCGGTGAGGTCTGCGGTGGGAGTGACGGATGCGTTTAAGGTGGAGGTGGGGTTACATCAAGGATCAGCTCTGAGCCCTTTCTTATTTGCAATGGTGATGGACAGGTTGATAGACGAGATCAGACAGGAGTCCCTGTGGACTATGATGTTTGCAGATGACATTGTGATCTGTAGTGAAAGTAGGGAACAGGTGGAGGGGACCCTGGAGAGATGGAGATATGCTCTAGAGAGAAGAGGAATGAAGGTCAGCAGGACTAAGACAGAATATATGTGTGTGAATGAGAGGAAGGATAGAGGAATGGTGAGGATGCAAGGAGTAGAGGTGGCGAAGGTGGATGAGTTTAAATACTTGGGGTCAATAGTTCAGAGTAACGGTGAGTGTGGTAGAGAGGTGAAGAAGAGAGTACAGGCAGGATGGAGTGGGTGGAGAAGAGTGTCAGGAGTGATTTGTGACAGACGAGTACCTGTAAGAGTGAAAGGGAAGGTCTACAAGAGGGTAGTGAGACCAGCTATGTTATATGGGTTGGAGACAGTGGCATTGACAAAAAGGCAGGAGTCTGAGCTGGATGTGGCAGAATTAAAGATGTTAAGATTTGCACTGGGTGTGACGAGGGTGGACAGGATTAGGAATAAGTATATTAGAGGGTCAGCCCAGGTTGGAAGGTTTGGAGACAAAGCCAGAGAGGCACGATTACGTTGGTTTGGACACTTGCTGAGGAGGGATGCTGAGTATATTGGGAAAAAGATGCTAAGGATGAAGCTACCAAGTAACAGGAAAAGAGGAAGGCCTAAGATAAGGTTTATGGATGTGGTGAGAGAGGACATGCAGGTGGTTGGTGTGACAGAGCAAGATGTAGAGGACAGGAAGAAATGGAAACAGGTGATCTGCTGTGGCAACCCCTAACGAGAACAGCTGAAAGAAGATGATGATAAGAGATTGGATTACTGAGAGTTAACCAGTTAATGTTGACATTCCCCAAGGAGGATAGTTTCATTGGGGATGTGTTGAGAAAAGTATGAAAGAATATTTTCGAGCAGAGGAATGTTGTCTCCTGGAGGAATATAGATAGCTGGTACTGTGACAGTGGTGTGGTAATTTATTTTAAGGTTAGCTCTAAGTAGTTCAGCAGCAGAAAAGGATGGCATAGGTTTCATAATACTTGTAATGGAGAGGTGGGTGGAGTAGGGGATGGCAACGCCACCCCCTTTTTTGTTTTGGCAATCTATGCAGAGTATATTATAACCAGGGAGGAGAATGTCTTTATCAGAGGTTTGGGGTTTTAGCCAAGTCTCTTTTAGGGTGATGACATCAGGGGTGTGGAAGGCTATCCAGGCCTGGATTTCACTAACTTTGTTTAGAATACTATAGGAATTGATAGAGTAAAAGGAAATAAGTTTGTTTGGAGAAGATGAGTTTAAGTTGGGAGAGGTACAGTTATGGATGGTGGGGTGATGGATGGGCCCAGAATTTGGATGCATGTCTCCTGATAGAAGCAGGGCTACAAGAAGATGGTAAAGTTTGAAAGTAAATGGGTTGTATGTCAAGTACTTAGTCTTGGTTTTAGATGCTAGAGAGCGAGGAGGAGGAAGTTTTATTTTAGGCAGAGGGATGTTCATGGAAAAGACAGAAGAGGAAATTGTAATAGAGTACTGCAGAGATGAGAATCAGTTAGTATAGGGATTAGTGGGATCTCTATGGACAGGTGGTAATGGAGTAGTACAAGATGTAAAAATGAGAAGGAGAAGTAATGGAGGCAAAAGGAAAATGGAGAAGGTTGCAAAAGCTATGGCCTAAGGTGGGGAAGTAGGATTGGGATGGAGTGAGGAGTGGATAAGGGACTAGGAAAAGAAAGTTGTTGGACCTGTTAGAGAGATGAAGTAGAATTTAAGTGAAACAACCTATAGAGGGAGTAGGGGATATATAAAAAGAAGGGGTATTTGCAGCAGACTAAACTATGAAGTGATATGTAGGAGAGGGTAAGGTGTTTAAAATGTTATAGCAGACAGGAAGGGGTGGAATTAGGGGAGGAAGGGATTAGGTGGTTAGGTATAAAGAAAATGATATGGGGGGGTGGGTGGGAATGAGGGTGGGAGAGGAGCAAAGTGAACTCAAGTGGAGCAAGGGCAACCAGTGTAAGTGTACAGCTATGCAAAATATTGCTTGTCTTTTACTGTCGTGGGGGGCTTGCCACCCATTGTTGTCAGCATGCTGTAGTACATTACTGTGGCCAGATCTTCTTTCCACCACTAAGTAAGAGTTATTAAACCCACAAAAAGGAGATAGACAAGACACTGTGCTTTTTATTTTTGTAAGAATGAACATTAGCAGTATATTTGCTTACTAATGGTATTATGTCAAAAGTGATATCTGTCGCAGTAGAGGATGAGGTGCCTTTCCAGCATGACTGATTTAATGTATGTTTGCAGTGAAAGACACAATAAGAGATGTATACTGCACGAGTTACTGAGAATTGTTATAACACATTATGAAAATAAAACCTGTTTTTCATACTTTGTTTTACAGTGCATTAATGTAAATGGCAGCAAGAATATAAGTGTGCAGCTGTGTGTGCATAGGATGGGATTCAGTACATTATAAAGTATTAAGTTTGCATGGGAGTCAAAACAGCACCACCACGATGTACCACATCCAACTGATAAAGAGTTATGAAAAATGTTGCAAATGAAAGCTGTGGCATTAACTAACCAGTAGTTTGGTGGCTATGCAAACTGAGTTAGCGTGTTTGACTGTTTTTTTTTTTTTTGTATGTTTTATAATGAGAATGCCAATGGCTATGTCTGATGAGGACAAGTGTTTGTGTGGTAAGTTGGACACATAAAACAGTGAAACAGAGTAAATGGAGTGTCAATCACAAGAAAATGAAGACAAGGTTAGAAAATGGACTCAAAACTCTATGTGATTTTAGAAGTAATGGAAAAAGTAAACTTGATGGACTATGTTAAAAAACAAGATGCAGGGCTGTCTGTATTTGATACAGACCCCCTAGGCAAAGCACAAGTGAGGTAATTGGAATTTCCAGAGACACAGGTTAAATTTTGGGTCTGTTCTGATTGGATTTCTGACCTGGTATGAAATAAAGCAAGCACTGTGGACCCTTCAGCAGTCAGAAAGAAAGTTATCTGAGGAGGGAGGCCTGTGTTATTAGAAAGTGACTATCCTGAAGCGACACTGAAGCACTGTGATTTGTGGATGTTATGTGGGAGTGTAAATGGAGGAGAGTGAAATCTACATCCAGAGACAGGATGTGGAAAACTTGACTTAGGACCAAGCTCCCTTCTGATGTGCAAAAGTACAAGGAGCTCAGAAACCTGACAAACACATTACTAAAGACAAAAAGATTTCTACTTTAACCCTCCTACAGCACTAAAATCGAATCTTAAACAATTTTGGAATTTGATCAACCAAATATTGCATCCTGGCAACCCTTCTTCACCTAATCCCTACCCTAACAAGACACCAGAAGAAACTGCCTCCATCTTTAACACCTACATCATTGAATCCATATCTAAGATGATTAACACTAACCCCTCTACAACTAGTACCTCTGACCCTTCTCCTACCATCAACTCCTCCAATACTTTTTACCTCAGGCCTGTATCCACTACTTATATCAAATCTCTACTCTCCAAATTAAAACTTTGCTCTACATCAGATGAAAACATTCCTCCCTACTTCCTCCAGCAAGCAGCTGACTCTCTTGCTCTCCCTGTATCCATCCTGTTTAACTGCTCTATCTCTGAGCCAAAAATACCATCTATCTGGAAAGAATTTTAGATTCTACCTATTCATAGAGGAGGTAACTCCACAGAAATCTCTAACGTTAGACCCACTGCTATCCTGTCACCACTCTCTAAAGTACTGGAAAAATGCACACACAAGCAAACCATGCAACGCCTACTCCAGGAAAATGTGCTTACTGCCACACAACATGGCTGTCGCCCTAATCACAGTACTGCCACTGCCCTTATTTCTTTTACTCACACTATTTCCCTGGCCAGAGATAACAACAAACGTCTCTTGCATATTTCTTGATCTTTCAAAAGCATTTGACACCTTCTCTCGCTCACTACTTCTGACAAAACTGACTAACCTAAACTTCTCTCCCACTACTGTTGCCTGGTTTTCCAGCTATCTCACTGATCAACTGCAATCAGTGAGATGGCACTCTGCACTTTCCTCTTCTCTCCCTGTTAAAATGGGTGTTCCCCAAGGATCTATTCTTGGCCCATTACTATTTAATATCTTTACTAATCTACTCTATACTTCTTGCCGTCAGTCATCCCTTGTATAATATACAGATGACTCTACAGTCATCACCATCTCTGACTCTTCCTCCAAACTCCTCTCTGCTGCTCAGGCTTCCTTTACATCAGTTGAAACCTGGCTCTCCAATAACAATATAATTCTGAACCCAAAATAAACTAAACTCTTGCCCTTTCTTCCCAAAAACTTTAACCATCTTAAATCTACCTTCTCTATACTGTCTCTCAATAAAACTTTAATTGTAGTGGAACCTAACATAAAACTCATAGGCATCACTATAGATGATCAGCCTAAATTTGACTTGCACATTAACAATTGTATCAGGAAGACCCATCAGAAACTAGGCCTTCTATATAGAAATAAAATTTTTCTCATTTGCAAAGCAAAAGTAACCATCTCTCATACATACCTTCTACCCAGTCTACTGTATACCTCTCAAATTCTAACAAATCTTAACTCCACACTCCTAGCTAAACTAGACTCAAGCTACAACAAGGTAGTTAGATTCTCAGCACACCATACTTACAAAACCCATCACTGCCTCTCACTTAAACTGGCTTAAACTACCTCACCATCTTCTTCTCTCTCAGCTTCAGATCATACACTCTATCCTTTACCAAACTTCCTACTGTTCAAACATATCTCCTCTTATCTCACACTACTCTCCCACCAGATGTCTCTGTTGCTCCGACCAAGACCTACATCTAGTCTATAATCCCAAGACTAAAATTGGATGCAACCTCTATAGCTATCATCCTACCATTTCTTGGAACAGGCTCCCACTACAAATTAGATCACTAAAACAACCTAAACAATTCAAAGTAGCTGCCAAAGAACACCTAAAACCTCTCTGGTCATGCCACTGTACTGACCCTCCATAAACCTCACATTAGCCGCTAAATTGTCCTCTATTCCACCCACTACCTTTTATCCATCTCCTACTTTAGGCCCTCTACCCCTCCTAATGAATCTAATACCTGGCACTTCAAACCACTAACTTTCTACACCTTAGTCCAATATTTATTCTAACTATCTCTCATTTATCTCCTGTAAGTCTACACTTGTCAGAAAAAAAGAAGTTATGTACTGAGTAATTAGACTTCATTTGTCATCAACCTGTGAGTTTCGGATCCGGACCAGATCCGAGACGGCTGTTTCACCTGCATCAGATCCGAGCTCCAAGCTACTCCCCTTACCCATAATACCACTGCACTTCCTTACTTCCCTCAGATCGAGTGTGCCATCCAACAAATGAGCCTGATCCACAAAAACCTGACCCACCAGAAAACACAAGAGGGCCGCAAAGGCACTATCTCTAAGACACTTCAGATGAATGAACCCAATAACAAGGCCAGGGGGAAGGAGGGAGGGACAGTTGATGACAAATGAAGTCTAACTACTCAGATGGAACGTTATGGTAAGTACATAACTTCTTTATCTGAAGTAGTTAACTTCATTTGGTCATCAACCTGTGGGACAGAGTCCCCAGCTACCATAACCTTGGGAGGCCCTCATGGAAGGATACTCTGGAGCACCACAGTGCCAAAAGATGCTCTCCCTCTGGAAACCATGTCCAATTTATAATGAGAAATGAAAGTATGAGATGAGGACCATGTAGCCATGAGATGAGGACCAAGTAGCCACTGAACAAATATCGTCCAAGGATACTCCGGACCAAAAAGCAGCTGACGTAGCCATAGATCTGGTAGAATGGGCATGAATAGGCATACTTTTATCTTTATAAACCTGCAGAATGCAAAGGGAAATCCACTTGGCAATTGTCACCTTGGAAACTGGTTTGCCTAGAAAAGGTCTAGCGAAGGACACAAACAATTGGTCAGACTTGCGAAAGGGCTTAGTCCTGTGTAAGTAAAAAACGTAACTGCCTATGTACAGCTAACAAATGTAGTTTATAGTCCCCCTTGTTCTGAAAAGTTGGGAAAAAGACAGGCAGCTTGATTGATATTTTATTCTGAAGCCACTTTAGGCAAAAAGGAAGGATTAGTCCAAAGTGAGACCCTGTCTTTATGAAAAACCATATAAGGGGGTTTAACAGATAATGCTTGAAGTTCTGACACTCTCCTAGCTGAGGTGATAGCCACTAGGAAAGCTGTTTTCCAAGACAACAATCTCAAGTCCACAGAGGCAGCCAGCTCAAAAGGCGGAGCAACTAACGCCTGTAAAACTAAGGTAAGATCCCAAGGAGAAGTGGGGTCCTTAACCAGAGACCTTAAAAGAAAAGTCCCTTTAACGAAGGTTTTGCAAAGTCTGGAAGAAGCCAAGGACCCCATGTTTTCACCTACATGGAAATTAGAAATGGCAGCCAGTTGAACCTTTACCGTCGAAGAGCTGGCACCCTGGTGGAAAAGGTGCGCTAAAAATTCAAGAACTGCTAGCACTGGAGCCGTAAAAGGATCTAAATCCCACTGAGAAGCCCAGATTGAAAAACACTTCCACTTACTATGGTAAACTTTTCTGATAAATGACCTATGGGCTCCATCAGAATACACCTAACAGGGGAAGAAAGTCTGGGAGTCCTGGCAATCAATGGACCTGGAGTAGCCAAGCCGTGAGCTTCAGACTGCCCAGGTCTGGAAGGGGAATCCCCGATGGGTGCGAAATGAGATCTGGAATTGGATCCAATATCCAAGGAGGAGCTACCAGATGAGACCACAGATAGGGAAAACAGATCTGGCAAGGCCAGAATGGGGCAATGAGGATGACTCTGCTCCCCAACCAACGAGCCTTCTGTAAACACTTTGTCATGAGGGGTAACGCAGGATATGCATAAAGAAGACTGGGAGGCCAAGCATGGACCAGAGCATTTCTGGGGGTGTCCCCCTGAGGGAGGATCAGAGCAAAGAACTCGCTGCACTTTACGTTGGAAGGAGATGCGAAGAGATCGCAGCAAGGCCGACCTCATTCGAGGAAGATCTGCTCCGCTACACAGGGATTCAGAGACCGCTCGTAAGGCATCAGGATAGCTCTGCTCAATTTGTTCACTAGTATGTTGGACCGACCCAGAATGTGCTTTGCTATCAGAAAACGGTTGGTGGAGATCGCCCATTCCCACACTCACATGGCTTCGCGACAAAGGGGGTAGGATGTGGTTCCTCCCTGTTTGTTGATGTACAGACAACTGACATGTCTGTCTGAATCGCAATAGTTCCCAGAGGAAGAGAGGCATGAAGGGCCTGCAATGCTAATAAGACTGCCCTAATCTCCAGAACACAGATATGCAGATTGGTCTCATTCAGGGAGCACGTCACAAAAAGTACAAAGTACCAAAGGCAGAAAACCAAGCCCAACACTGACACACACACTCAAACAGAAGGTGGGAAAGGGGAGGAAGGCCTGCACTAACTCTACTACCAAACAGAAGCTCATATATATATATATATATATATATATATATATATATATATATATATATTTTTTTTTTTTTTTAAACGGAAAACACGGAGGGGAGGTTAAGGAGGAAAAAGGGGTCAAAGATCTACCAAAAAACTCTGCTCACACACCAAAAAATACCCCGAAACTGTCCTACTACCCTGGAGCTCAAGGGATCACTTCATAGCCAAAGCCGCAGCAAATGAGATCTGAGGGAAGGAAGGAGGTGCAGTGGTATTATGGGTAAGGGGAGGAGCTTGGAGCTCTGATATGATGCTGGTGAAACTGCTGTCTCAGATACGGTCCGGATCCGAAACCCACAAGTTGATGACCACATGAAGTTAACTACTTCAGATCATATGTTATACTGAATTTATTGCTTTTCTTGACTGTATAATTATGTCTTTATTTTCATTAAATCCTTTGGAATCATGATGGGTTCTTTGTAACCTTTTTGTAAACTACTTCTTCTAATTTTACTGTATAATGTACTGGAGCTTTTCTCCCCAGGCCTCCGCTGAAAAAGGGCTTTTCAGCTCAGTCGGACTAATCCAGTCAACAAATGTAAAATAAATAAATACATGGTCATTCTAGATAAACTGAAGCTTTTTTGGAAAGGGAAAGTGTTAATGTTAGATAACCTGGATGAATTGAAATGGAAGATATAAGAATAACTAGGGAAGATGAAGTTATACAAAGGTACACGTGTGCACCCCCCTCCCACACACACACACACACACACACACACACACACACACACACACACACACACACACAGAAAGCCCTCTGGTTAGACACTGTCAGAATTACAGACATGAAAGGATAGTATAAGCTTTTAAATGGGACTTGGACTCAGACCTCCAGCACACCATACTGGTGTCACTACCACTCGGCCAACGGCAGCCAGGGAGATGCAGTGGAGCAAAAGAGTAAAGTTAGTGTTAGATCAGATGAAGCTAATAATTTGGGAGAACTGGAAGCTGACTTGGAGATAAAGTTGATACCAAATGAAAGACATTTTGGATATGCATGCTATCCCTGGAACAGGATGGTTGAATAGACTGGATAATACTATGGGAAAGTTTGGACAAGGTATCCTGGGGTACTCAATACTGTAAGAAAATGGACACGGTTTTTTGAGTACAAAGTTAAGACTATGGCCTTTAAGTAGTAAAAGGCTTGTTTATTTGTATTAAGCTCCATTTAAGTTATAAATATGAAGGCAAGTATGACTAGCAAATTATGTTAACCTTTTTCGGTAATATAAGAGTACTGTCTTACTGGTGTTATGTACATTATCACATAAGCGTGGTTTGTATTTAATTTTAAATATCATGACAAATATGTTAAATAATATATGTTAATAATAATAATGTTAAATAATATATGATAAATGTTTGTAATTAAATTTGTTAGAGAAATGTAGGCTATAATTTTCTTGAGATAGGGTGTATATTTGAAAGATAAACATGAAATAAAATACAGACATTGACTGTTTAAACATACATGTCCCAGATTTAAGTCGGTCCAAAAAGTTTTTTTCTTCTTTATATTAGTTCGTATGGCAAAATTTAAGTAAGATGAGATCAAAGGAAAAATATGGGGGGGGTTTGGTTATTTTTTTTGCTCCTGGTTCCTGCCAACTATTCAACCCTCTCTGTTAACTGGTCCATTTGTTCCCCATCAGTGAGGCATGAGCCAAGCCCACAGGAGCCATCAATAATGTAGCCAGCAAGGTGGTAAAGGTTTTTTTGTTGACCTAATGCTCCATGCTTGCTTGCCTGAATTCACAAGGTGGCCATGAGATGGGTCATTGTGATACAAAACACACCTCCATGTGACGTGATCAAAAAGCCCTGTCCTCCTTGGCAAATATCTGACAGTGATCATAGGTCTCCAACGATGATTCTACTGCAGAGGATATGCTCATAAGCATGCAGCCTTTTTCTCCCCACAAAGATTGGCAAGCAGTCTTAAGCCTCACCATATCTCTCTTCCCTTGCATTATCCGTGTCACTAATCAAACTCAGGTCACCTGAGCTGTAATCAACCTTTCTCTCTACACCAATGGATCTGGCCTATGCTCATAAATATTAACAGTAATTTCTGTTAGCATTATGTAATGTTTACAGTGTTATGCCTTCCTGACAATGAATTAAGTACTGCAAGTATAAATGTTACCAATAAACTGATCATCAAAACTGTGAGACAAAAAAAAAGATAAAGACAACATGTAATCAGAAATGGGACACAAATATAAATGGAATGCTAATGCAGGCTAAAAGGATGATACTGACTATTTAGATGAAAGTAAGGGGCCTACTACTGCACACGTAGTCTTTCCTAATACAGATGGTACTTGGGAGGTGAATTATTACTAGATGTGCTGTTTTAGTTACTGAATGCAAAGAGTAAGGTACCGTCCTGGTTATTTGCATGACTTTATTCATTCCTGCTAGCTTAGCAAGAAATGACGGGAGATTTACAGCTGAGGTGAACTGGAAATGTAGTTTGAAAATATATCTGATTGTGCTTACAGTTCTTTAAAAACAATAGTGCATTTATAAATTTAAGGCACTGAGTGGTTAAAGAAGTGCAGAGTCTTCTTAGCCCTTGCTGATGTTGATGATAGGTGGCAGCTGTGATTATGTAGTGAATGCAGAAGCATGATGGGGGCTTGCAGAAAACAAAATTGCAAATGTAAAACATTTTAACTGTAAAGGTGGGGGGGGGAGCACACACCGTGAATGAGGACAGGATCTGGGGGCAAGCCAATGGATAGCTGTGGAGAGTCAGAAACAACCAAAAAAATAGCTCTCTGGACTACGAAATGTTAAGTAGCATAAAACCTTCAAAATGGATGAAAGGTGATGGGAAAATTCTTACTCGATATGACTGCATAATATATGGATAATATTTGAATGTTGCCATCTCTCTGACAACAATAAAAGTACAACCGTGCAAGTATATGGGTTATCTCCTACCAAGGATATAACAGCCGTCCAGGTTCCAAAGCTTCAAGGCACCTTCCATACATCCAAATTGTCAGGCAGCTCGAAATGAGCTGACAAAAAGACAAGTTTGAGTTCCAAGCCCTTTTGAGCTTTCCTGACAAAAAAGAGAGGGAGGCTGAGCCCTGAAAGGACAATGCTAGGAAGAACAAAAAATAAACAAACAGACCTTGGCATAAACAACATACCAAAAAAGAAAGGGGGTGGAGGGAGGGAGCGGCTATGGCAGCAGTGATCATTCAAACATCTACTGTTATGGTAAGTTTACTTACACAACTGTACTATGTTCATCATACTGATCACTGACACACGAGCCTAGATAACCCTAGCTTACTGCATTTGGGAGATGGAAGAAGAAAAGTCCAGAAGCCCCTGGACAATGGTCCTAGCAGAGCTTGATCTGGACCTGGAGAAGGAATTAAGCTTATAGTTGCTTTGTAAAAAAAAGTACAGAGGACCACGTAGCACCTTCTAGAATACATTTAGAATCCAACCCTTTCCAAAAAGCCACAGATGAAGCCAAGGCCTTGGTAGATTGGGGTCTGAACCCTGCCTGAAATAGTTCTGTTGTGGTGAGTATAACATAGCCTTAGACAACCATTTGGAAATAGTCTGCTTTGAGACAGGTTGCCCCTTCTTCTTACTTTCAAAAGAAATGAGCAACTGAACCTAAAATCTGAAAGATTTTGTTCCGTCAAGTCAGAACCAGAGCTGTTTGTGGACATCCAAGCTAAGGAATATTCTTTCCTCTAATTTTTGTGTTCAGGAAAGAAAACGTGGAGATGGATAGTTCAGCTTAAAGTAAACACAGATACCATTTTAGGCATAAAAAATGGATTAGTTCTCAAAGAAACCCATGTCTCTGTTTAAACAAGAAGGGTTGACTCACCATAAGACCTTGAAACTCAGACAACCTTCTTGCAGAGGTCAGAGCAATTAGTAAAACTGTTTTCCATGTTAGGAACCTCAAGACAGCCAGGTTAGCTGGTTCAAATGGAACAAGTGTTAGCTTCTCTAAAATAAAATTAAGAAACCGAAGAGGGGCCACCAGTTTTCTTAGAAGTCTCTTATGCAAAACACTTTTTAAAAACACTTTGATATGACAATGCATTGAAAGAGAAGGATCCATGGACAGACATACTGAAATAGCTGATAAATGAACCTTGACAGAGGAATAAGAAAGGTTATAAGATAGTAGCTCACACAAATACTGTAAAACCAGAGAACACCTAGCCCCAAATGGGTGCTGGTTATGTTGTAAACACCAGCTAAGAAAACCTCTTCCATTTGCTAATATTTGATTTTCCATTAGCAAGCTTTCTTGTTCCATTAGTACTTGCTGCACATCCTCAGAAGACAACTGGATAAAAGGATCTAAGACCATATCATCCAGGCAGTATTAGTGCCAGGGTATATCAAACACCCCTCTTCTGTGAGTAGAGTCTGTGAGGAAGCTTATGGTAACTGCCCCTGGCCATTTCCAAAAAATGAAAAAAAGAAGTTATGTACTCACCATAACATTCAATCTGAGTAGTTGTACTTCATTTGTCTTCAACCTTTGGGCTTCGGATCCAGCATGGATCCGACATGGCTGCATTGCTAGCATCTTTGAGCTGAGCTCTCAGCTCCTCCCCTTTACCCAAAATGCCCCCGTCTTCTTCCTCTCTTCAGATCGAGTTTGCTGCTGACAATAAACATATACCCAACCCAACAAGGCCTTACCACTACTGACTGTCTTAATTTTCCTAAGCCAAGGACATAAGGAACACTCGTGTGATGAACACTTCCTTACACATGGTCAGAATAATAGTGACAAGGCAGGGGGAAGGAGGTGGGGGAACGGTTGAAAATAAATGAAGTACAACTACTCAGATGGAACGTTATGGTGAGTACATAACTTCTTTATCTGAAGTAGTTTACTTCATTTGATCTTCAACCTTTGGAACAGAGTCCCCAGCTATTTACACCTGGGAGGCCCTCATGGAAGGATATTCCGGAGCACAGCAGAGCCAAAAGAAGCCCTACTTATGGAAATAATGTCCAACTTGAGTGGGAAATGAATGCATGAGATGAGGACCACGTAGCGGCAGAACAAATATCAGCCAGAGAAACCCTGGACCAGAATGCTGCTGAGGTAGCCAGAGACCTGGTAGAGTGTGCTTTTACCTGACATGGCGGAGACAGCCCTCTAGCTAAATAACAGGCAATCGTAACTTTAGAAATTGGCTTGCTCAAAAAAGGCTTAGAATAAGAAACAAACAATTGGTCAGATTTTCTAAGAGATTTGGTCCTGTGTAAATAGAAACGTAGTTGTCTATGTAGATCTAACAAATGCAATTTATATTCCCCCTTGTTTTGGAAATTTGGAAAAAAGACTGGGAGACTGATAGTTTGGTTTATGTTTGCTTCGGAGGCCACCTTTGGCAAAAAGGAAGGATTGGTGCATAAGGAAACTCTATCCTTATGGAAGATCATGTAAGGCACTTTAATAGAGAGAGCTTGGAGTTCTGACACCCTCTTAGCAGAAATGATAGCTACCAAAAAAGCAGTCTTCTAGGATAGATACTGTAAATCCACTGTAGCATGCAGGTTCAAAAAGGGGTGAGACTACAGCCTGGAGAACCAAAGTAAGGTCCCACAGAGGTGTTGGATCCTTCACGGGAGGATGTAGTAGAAAGGTACCTTTAAGGAAAGTCTTGCAGAGCTAAGAAGACGCTAAGGAAGTAACACTGTCCCCTACATGAAAATTAGAAATAGTGGCCAGTTGCACTTTCATAGTGGACAAACTGGTGCCCTGTTGAAAAAGACCTGCTAAAAATTCTAACACTGCAGAAATTGGAGCCATAAAGGCGTCTAAGGCTCGTTGGGAAGCCCAGACCGAAAAACGTTTCCATTTGATACGATAGACTCTTCTGGATGATGACTTGTGAGCCACAACCAGAATCTTCTTAACCGAGGAAGATAAACCGGGAGTCTTGATAATCATGGGAACTGGAGCAGCCAAGCAGTGAGCTTCAGACTGACCAGGTCTGGATGAGGTATACCCGAGGGATGAGAAATAAGATCCAGAAGTGGATCCAGAGTCCATGGTGGGACTACAGCATGAGACCATAGGGAAGGGAACCAGACTTGGCGAGGCCAGAATGGGGCAATGAGAATGACTGTGCTCCCCAGCCTGCGAGCTTTCTGAAGGAACTTGGAGATCAAGGGCAGAGGAGGATAGGCATAGAGAAGACTGGGTGGCCAAGCATGAAAGAGAGCATCTCTGGGGACTTCCCCCTGAAAGGGGTTCAGAGCGAAGAACTCACTGCACTTTGCTTTGGAAGGAGATGCAACGTGATTACAGCAAGGACGACCCCATCTGAGTAAGATCAGTTCTGTCACTGAACATTTCAGAGACCACTCATAAGGCATCAAAATGGACCTGCTGAGCCTGTCCGTGAGAATGTTGGACTGACCTGGAATGTGTGTTGCTACCAGAAAATGACCAGTGGAGAACTCCCACACTCTCATGGCTTTGCGACAAAGGGGGTAGGATCTGGTTCTCCCCTCTTTGTTGATGTACCAGACTACTGACGTTGTCTGTCTGGATGGCAATTGCCCTAGAGGAAGATGGGCATGAAGAGCTTGCAACACTAGAAGCATTGCCTTAATCTCTATAACGCTGATATGCAGATTGGCCTCGGGTAAGGACCACGTGCCTTGGACCGTCCACCCTGAGCAAGGCCCCCCCACCCGAGCTGGGAGGCGTCCATGGTCACAGTGGCTTTGGGCAAGGGTAGAAAGAAGAGACGACCCTTCCTTAGGTCCAGAAACTGAAACCAGCACCGAAGGGAGTCCCTGCACACCCGGGATATTAGTATAGCGTAAGACAAAAGTTGGTCCAGGAGAGACCATTGGATGGCAAGGGTCCACTGAAGAATCCACATGTGAAGGTGTGCTAAGGGCAATAGTTGGATTGTAGCTGCCATGGAACCCAAGGCCCTGAGAACTGATTTTGCCCTTGAAACCTCTGCATGTAGAACCTGCAAAACATGCACTTTCAGACTGTGTATTCTCCAGAGTAAGAAAGACCTGCATTTGAATTGCATTCAACCGAGCTCTGATGAAGTCCAGGCTCTGAACCGGAGTCAGTGCTGATTTGGAGAGATTGATGGTAATGCTTAGGTTTTTGGCTAATAGTAGAAGAGTGTCCCTGGCTTGGCATAGTAAATGCTCGGTAGGGGCAGCAAAGAGCCAATCGTCCAGGTACGGAAAGACCTGAATACCCTGGAGCCTCAGGTAAGCCGCTAGTACTGCCATCACTTTGGTGAACACCCTATGGGTGGTGGTGAGACCAAAGGGAAGGGCTCTGAATTGAAAGTGACTGGCTCCTAGCCAGAAGCGGAGAAACCTCCTAGAGCATCTGTCCATTTTGATATGGTAGCAAGCGTCTTTGAGGTCGATCGAGCACATCCAGTCATCTGCAGATAGGGCAGAACAGAAAGAAGAGTGACCATCTGAAATTTTGTCTTGGTTACTGCCACGTTCAGGGTGGAAAGATCCAAGATAGGTCTTAGGTCTCCCTTCTTCTTTGGCACTAAAAAGAACCTGGAATAAAAACCCAATCTGGACTGGTCTGGGGGGGACCCTTTGGATGACTCGTTTGCTTAGCAGCTTGTCTATTTCTAAAGCTGCTGCCTCCCGTTGAGTAAGTGGAACATCTGGGAGGATGAGGCTGTTGGTTGAAGGGAACTGAATAGCCTCTGGATATAATCTGCAGCACCCAGTGGTTGTTTGTAATTGTCTCCCATGCCACGGGGTGCAGTGAAAGGTGACCCCCGACTGCCTCCAGGGAGGAGCAGTTGGGCAATCCTTCAAGGCTGCTGCACGGGCCTGTCTGAGAAAGGTTCTCGAGACCCAGTATTTCTCAGACCCCCCTCTGCCTCGGGGCCGGTGCCTATCGTAACCACCCCCCCCGCCTCTGGGGGACGAGTTGTCCTGAGTGTCCTGGGAAAATGCGTGAGACTTTCAGAGCCACATCTTCTTCATCCCCCGCTGATTCCTGTAAAAGGATCTTTGAGGGGAGGAGAAACGACTCCCGGTGGCAGACAGAGTCTTCCCGTCTTTCTCACTCTGGACAAGTGTCTCTTTCACTGACTTCCCAAAGAGGGAAGAAATGTCATAAGGGGTGTTGGTAAATGACACCTTAAAGGGGTCAGAGAATTGACACAGCTGGAGCCAGGAATGACGCCTAATGGTGATTCCTGAACTGGCAGCCCTAGCAGCTCCCTCCATGGCATATGGGAGAAGGCACATGGCCATATTAGAAATGGCTTTTAGAATGGCCATTTGGGTGGAGAACATCTTCCTGTCCTCTGCCGACATGGACTCTGAGGTCGATTCAGTGACTTCCTTGACTAGGTCATGCTGCAATCGAGTCAGGTGTGCCATATAGTTCAGTGCCCAAATGGCAAAGGTCGCTGAAGCATGCACCTGCTTCCCAAAGCTGTCCAGTGTCTGTGACTCGCGGTCAGGAGGGTGGACTGTAGAGCTCTCCTGATCAAGCTCTTTCTTTGTGGCCACTGACAAGACCATAACATCTACCAGGGATCCCTTGAACCAGTGCATCCTGTCTGCTGGAGGACTGAAGACCTTGTCGGGACACTTCGGAATGGGCTCCACCGTGTCCGGCTCCTTTCATACCCGAGATATTATTAAATCCACCAAGGGATCAACGGGCGGGGACACCCAGGAAGTAGATGGGCCTGTGCCGAATGCCCAAAGAAACACTGCATCGTCCAGAGTTGGTTTTTGGGCAGACCCCCCCCCCCCTTCTGATGCAGGATTTCCATGATGTCTCCAAAGGAGACATCATCGTGGGGGGATCGGGGGGAACCTTCCCCTTCCTCCAAATCAATGTTTGAGGTAAGGGACTCCAAAGGGGAGTCCAAGTGTCTCCTCTTACACATCCGTTTGCAAGGGACCTCCTCAGCATGGCTCTCTGGGGATGACTCGCAAACATCCAGGTGCTCCCTGGCTGGAGTTGCTTGAGGTATTTACAGGTGTGGGCTGTCCCTGAGAGGATGAAATGGTCGTAGCCCAATCCAGGGAGCATCAAGGCAGAGCCTGAGGATGAGATGGTCAAGAGTCTCAACGTCGCTGAGAAAACCATCTCCACCACCTCGAAAGCAGATGGAGAATGGACCTCCAAAGTAGACCCCAAAGGAGCTGTTCCTCTTTGATCCAACAGGAGAGTAGGAGCCTAGACTCTAGGAGCCAAGATACTGAGGGAGACACTGTGGTCTGACCCACTCAGAGCCGACAGCACCCCCTCAGATCTGACCTTGAGGCTACGGCCCCAAGAACTCGGATTCGACGTGGTCAGATCTGACGAACTCAAAGCAACAGCCGCTGTCAAGGCACAAGGTACCATCAGTGCCGACCCCTCCTCGACCCTGAGGGTCCTTGGATCCAAGGGCTCCGAAACCACAGGTCGGAACGGAGAAGGAGATACTGGCAAGAAAAAGGTTTGCAAAGCACCCCCCTCCGGAGGGAGAGGGTACAGGAAAGACCCCCATCTGAATTTGAATGCGGATGAATTTCCGCATCATTTTGTCCATCTCCGCTTCACTAAGGGACCGGGTGGAGCGGGAAGAAGAGGCCACAAAAACAGGTCTAGAATGGCAG
The DNA here is from genome assembly GCF_019279795.1 of Protopterus annectens. Taxonomy (NCBI): domain Eukaryota; kingdom Metazoa; phylum Chordata; order Ceratodontiformes; family Protopteridae; genus Protopterus; species Protopterus annectens. Next base: position 1,116,590,877 of record NC_056733.1, on the reverse strand, counting down.
TGAGGGGTGACAGGAGACTGCATTCTGACTACCTCCAGCTTGGGGGAAAATCTCAGGAAGTGGAGCCAGGGATAACCAGGCCTGGAAGAAGCAAGTTTTGTGGGTGGACCAGCTGGGAGAGAGTGGTCAGGAGACCGCTTGTGTGGCCTATCCTTCTTAGACTTCTCTACTTCCCCAGGCCTCTTGGTAGGAGTTTTAGTCCCGGAGGCCTGGGAAGGGGAAGATACTGCTGCTGAGAAAGATCCAGTGGCGGGGGTGGGAATAGCCATTCCTGATGCAGGCAAAAGACCCTTAACTTATAAGCTTGTTCCTCCTGTCCTGAAGTGGTGTGGGATTAAACTCAGTGCAGATAGTACAAGAGATATCAAGGTGAGATGCCCCCAGGCAAACTACACACATAGTGTGGCCATCCGCTGGGGATAGCTTATGGCCACACTCAGAGCAACGTTTAAAGCCAGATTTAGGGGCTTCAGACATTATGCCCTAGATAAGGTGTGACACACACACACACACACACACACACACACACACACACACGCTAGATAGAAGAAAAAGAAGAAAAGGGATTTTTTTTTTTTGACGAAGTCGTGAGGGGGAGGATAGTAAAGAGACTAGAGAGGAAAAACTTTAAATCACTTACGTGACTTTATTCGCCCAAACAACATTCACCACGCTGCCAAGAGTTTAGACCATGTTGCTGGCTGTATCAGCGACAAACAAGATCTGAAGGGAGGAAGAACACATGGGGCATTATGGGTAAAAGGGAGGAGCTGAGAGCTCGGATCAAAGATGCTAGCTATGCAGCCATGTCGGATACATGCCGGACCTGAAGCCCAAAGGTTGAAGATCAAATGAAGTAAACTACTTCAGACCTACAACTGCTTGGGCCAGAAGGGATTCATAACAACTACCTTGAGCAATTCCTTTTGAATCTTCAGAAGTACTCTGGATATTAGAAGAAAGAGTAGAAAATCATACAGGAACATTTATGTTCATGGAAAAGAAAAGGCGTCTGTCTTCCAGGCCTTCTTGCATGGAATCCTGGAGTAGAATCTTGCCAGCTAATTGTTCAGAGAGGAGACAAAGCGGTCTACTTGAGGAGCTTCCCACAGATGTATCAAATCTTGAAAGACCCAGTGATTTAGTTTCCATTGATAAAGGTCTGCCCTTTCCTACTCAGAGTGTCTGCCACACAATTTTGCTCTGACAAAAACGATGGATGCCTGTAGAGTGAAACTGTGCTGTGAAGCTATATCCAAAGTTAACATAGCTGGTCTGCAGAGGGAGTACAATCCGGTTACCCCTTGCTTGTTGATGTACCACATGACTGTGGAATTGTCTGTAACAACTTGAAGAGGTCCTGGGAACAAAAGATGATTCAGAGAGAGGAGTGCCTTGACCATGGCAAGCATCTCTTACATTTATGTGCTTCCATCTGTCCTTGGTGTCCCACACACCTTGCCCTTTTATTACTTCTGAAGCTGCTCCTCAAGCAAAGTCTGAGTTGTCTGTGGTGACTGACTGCTTTGGAAGAGGAAGGGTGAAGGGGAGGTCTAGATTTAGGGATATTTGTTGTCTCCACCAAGTGATTTCTCTTCAGACAAAACCCAGTACTGGGATCTGAAAAGATAAGGGATGTTGGTACTGGGAACAAAGAGACTTCAGATACCATTTTATCTTTCTCATGTGGAGTCTTGCCAGGGCTTTCATGACAATCATAGAAGCCATCGGACCCAAAATTCACAGTGATTGAAGCCTTAGTGGATAGAACCTGTAAAAGAAAAGCTCTTTGAACTGTGATGTCTAGTTGACATTCCAGAAACACAACCCTGTGAGGAGTCGAAGAGACTTTTAAATGTTGTCTTGGAATCCCAGCTTGTGCAAGAGATCTCTTACACATGAGAGATTCCTGACACTTAAAAAAAGACTCTGCAAAAGATAAGCAAGCTGTCTACATATGGAAAATGTGGATACCCTCTAGCCTGCAATGAGCTACAATTGCAGCTACATACTTTGTGAGCACTCTCTCTGGATGAATATGAATGTTATGATAAACATCTTTTAAATTTGATGTTAACAGGAAACTTAAATGATGAAGAGGTAAACAGGTAGACATCATTTTGAATTTGGGCACTATCACAAACAGGTTTTGGAAAGAAAGATCCATAACTGATCACCAAGAATTTTCTTTCTCTGGCACTAAAAACATCCTTAAGTAAAACTTTTTTCTCAACTGGGAAGGGGGAACTGGTTCTATCACTCCCTCAAACAGCACGTGTTAAAGGATAGACGGAAACAAAAGATTCTGGTCTGGAGGATGAGAAATTACTCTTTGGAAAGGAGGAAATTCCTCCCATTGCCATCTGTAACCTTGATGAATGATCTTCAGAACTAATTTCTCTGAAATTAGCGGTTGCCAAAGAGAAACTTGGAGCTTCACTTGGGAAGAAAAAAGGGGTAAGCCAGAGTGGGGAGGGGGAACAAAGTCTCTTAAATAGCCATTCTGACTTAGTGGATTGTCCTTGGTTTGGGGAGTTTCTAGAATTTGTCTTGGAACCTCCTTGCAATTTCTTCTTAAATATCTGTTTACCTGCATTTTGTTGAAACTGTTTATTTTGTTTCTTACAAAAACTGGATGAAGAGTTAGAGAATCTCTTGGAAAATGTGGAAAAGGAGGTCTGAAAAATCTTACAGATTCCTTATATTACCTGCCCCTTTCATCCCAATTTTTGATCACCTCTGCAGCAGATGGGCCAAAAACTAAATCGCTATCCAAAGAACACTTTAAAATCTAATTTTATCATCATCTGGGAGGTTCTAAAAATGAAGTCATGTAAACTTCCTCAAAACAGTACCAGTGGCATAGCCCTTGAATGTATCAAGAGTTATACACACACTGTATACAAAGAGTGGTGACAGAATAAATTCAAATATTTAAAACAGTTTTTTCCCTCATAAGAAGAAAGACAAAACATTCTTCATACTTTCACAATTAGTGTGGACAAACCTTAACATATAATCCTGACAATTCAAATTTTGAAAATCAAAGTTGCAGAAGCATACACTTTTTCACCATATTTATCGTAATCTTCCCATCCTTATCAGAAATGATTGGTTTGGAATTAAGTGTTTAGCAACAGAAGGATTAACTAAAGCTATAACTGCTGGATCTGGTTTGGAAGAGTGTATACAAACTTAAAAAGACTGAGGAACTTTATACATCCTATCTTCTTTTTTAGGGGCACCTGGCTGACTGTCAGGAACACTGCAAGCAGTAACATACACATCCTAAAAAGCTGACAGAACTAGAGGAATGGGTGCACATTCTGAAAATTCCTTCTGTAACAGCTCATAGTATTTTCTTGGGTACTGAGAAACTTCAGTGCTCTTCCACTTAAAATAATGGCACATTCTAGAAATATTCTCAGAGAAAATACTCCCCACCAAACAGAGAAAGTAAGAAACTGAGCTCTCCTCTGAGTCTTAATCAGAAATATGAGGGGAAAAAATGCATTCTGTTCCCTCATCCTCCTGTCCAAATTAAAAATCTTGAAAATCTTCAGAAGAAGAGGCACTCTTCTTTCTTTTTCAGAAACCACTTTACAGGAAGGATTAATAGCCTAATTAAACCTTGAGCCAGACCCAGTAAACTACTCCTGTCTAAGGAAATTTGAGGTGGAGTAGATAAATGTTTAGTTTTCTGTCACTTTTTGACAGGAAAAAATTGGACCAACGGTGTTATTAATGGCAGCAGCAGCTACCACTGTGATGGGCTCAACATTCTGTAAAAAAAAAAAAAAAAAAACAGGAAACTTTCCCTGTTCCCTCTCCCAGGACTGATAAGAGTGGCTCCCCCCTTGCCCACTGAGGGGACCTCAACAGCCACAGAGGCCGTGGTTAATCCCTCAAGTCCTTAGTGGCTGCAGTTGCTATACCAAAGGGATCTGGGGTACAAGGTGAGTGGTTTGAGGTAGAACTCATAGCTGCAGCAGAATCACCCACCTGCAGCTGAGGGAAACTGCTAGCCTGCTGTGATGGCAAAGTGTTTTCTTTTTGTGGCAGGAAGAACGACCAACTGTGGGACCGATAGTTTCTTCCATGGTCAAGCTGAAAATGGTGCCTCTTTCCCCGGGGAAAACAAGTAGCAAATGCCAGTAAAAAGAAAAGTCACTTTTTCACAAACAAACAAAGTAAAAGGCACTTTAAAACAATGTTGCCAGCCCTAAAAAGTAAAATGAACACAATTTCTCCACAGTAAAATGTGTTTTTCTGTTACTTTAAACAACATTTAAACTGACAAGAAAAACAGTACAGTCTCATAACAGTTCATTAAAACACATAACTTTAAAATAACTTTCTTGATAAATTATTAAATGGAAGGATTCTTTCCCCAAAGAGAATGTATCTGCCCAACAAAGGAACAGCACAAACTGACCACTGATCCTCAAAAACCTCACAGGGGCATACTCTTCGTGGCAGTAAAGCTCTGAAGGGCTGCTGACCAAAGCTGTCTTTTAGTCAGCTCAGCTGGGGCTGCTGGACAGTTTGGGTGCATGGAAGCTGGCTGGCTGCTGTATCCTTTATAGGAGGTAACCCATATAGCTAAGGCTACTGCAGCACCAATCAATATGATGAACATGGGGTCTATATTACATGAACAGGCGATCAAAATGTCGAGTACAACATGCTCGACATACTTTGATCACTCGATCATGTCATCAAAACCCAAAAACACTGAAAAAAACAAAATTGAAAGATTCTGTTTGTCCCACTCCAAACATCACTAAAACACCTACACAAACACACATACTTTTAAAACAAAGTGGGGGCTTCACCCTCTACACTCCCTAATGTGGGGGGGCTGTGCCCTCCACACCCCCCCCTAACTAAATATACCAACGCCGAGATTGCTGTACATTGGGGAAAGGGCAATTTCCCGAAATTGCCCTTTCCCCAATGTACAGCGATCTCGGAGTTGGTATATTAAATAAAGCAGCCTCTTACGAAGCCATTCCTGACAGTGTAGCGTGTTTACGTCACACGCTACACTCACCAGGAAGGCCGACCAAAACATTTTGGAACTCCAAATTTCAACATTTGGAGGCTCCAATTACATGAACGGTCAATCAAAGTATGTCGAGTATCTTGTACTCGACATTTTGATTGCTCGTTCATGTAATATAGACCCGATGAACATCATGCTCATTGTAAACAAACAAAAAAAATTATGCAAGATGGAAATGTCTGCCTCAGGTGCAAGTTATCAATATTAACAATGTTCTAATACTGACACTAATATTATCAGGAACAGTAGGCCAAAATTAACACGGTACCATCTGCAGGATGACAATTTTGTAAGCATGCACAATGAAACTGACACTGTGGGATATACAGGGTGTGTGCTACTGCAGAGTGCAAAACAGTTTTAAAAAGTACTGACTATTTTCCATATTTACTTAAATAAAGAAAAAATGGAGTCTGATTTCATATTGGAGGGTTGTACGGATTACTGTCACTTAATGGAAAGTACAGTTGTGTACACTTACCATAAATGTAGATGTTCGAGTGTATTCACTGTTGCAGTCATTACATTGTGGTAATCTGCTGCCAGGTTGCCCTCAGTCGGCCTGAATTCCAAAGTCTCGGGTCCTGCATCGGTTACTGTCTCCTCTTCCATGACGTCAGGTCATCAGGGGTATAAAACATGCAGCCAACACCATTTTCTTTAGGTTTTTCTTGCCCCCGATGTGAGGTGCCCCCAAATAGGTAGCCATATTATACATATATATATATATATATATATATATATGTGTATGTATGTATGTATATATATATATATATATATATATATATATATATATATATATATATATATATATACATACATGTATCAATATAAACTTTACCTTCATCTACAAGCAAATACACCACAAAGGTTGTAGAAGATAGAGAAGGAAAGATAAACTTTAGAATGATAGGAGGGTAACTTGGACTGCAACAGTGAATACACTCGAACATCTACATTTATGGTAAGTGTACACAACTGTACTATGTTCTTCGTGTTTCACTATTGCAGTCATTACATTAGGGTAGAATCCCAAAGCTATGGTGGGAGGCTGGAGCTAAACAGCATTAGGTGCGGCTATAAGGCCCTGCAGCACTACAGTGGCAAAGCCTGCCCTGGACTTAGAGTAAAGAGGCAAATGGTAATGCTTTGTAAAGGTGTGAAAAGAACTCCAAGTAGCAGCCTCTAGAATGTCTTTGGTTGGTACTCCTCTAAGAAAGGCTGCTGAAGTAGCTGCAGCTCTGGTGGAATGAGACCTAATGCCCTTGGGCACAGGTTTACCATGGTGTAGTAGCAGAAACGGATACAGTGGCTTATCCACTTTGAAACTGTCTGCTTTGAAATAGCCTTTCCTTCTGATCCTGCAGCATATGACACTAGTAATTGCTCAGTTTTTCTTAGAGCTTTAGTCCTGCTCAAGTAGAATCTTAGCTGTCTGTGTACGTCCAAGGAATGCAAAATTCTCTCCCCTTTGTTCTGCGAATTTGGATAAAAAGTTGGCAGATGCATTGTTTGGTTAAAAGCCACACTGGAAACCACCTTAGGCATAAAAGTAGGATTTGTCCTCAGAGACACCCTGTCTGGGTAAAATATGATAAAAGGCTCTACAGCCATGAGGGCCTGTAGCTCTGAAACTCTTCTTGCTGAAGTAATTGCTAGTAGCAGAGCTGTCTTCCATGATAAGAACTTTATATCAGCGGTAGCAGCTGGTTCAAATGGTGGCAGGGTGAGCTTTTCCAATACATAATTGAGGTCCCATGCAGGTAATGGTGATCTTCTAGGAGGCCTTACATTTTTGGCTCCTCTAAGATACTGCTTTATTAAAGGATAAGAAAAGATTGGTGGCTCTGTATTGTAATGAGCCGAAATGGCAGAGGCATGGATTTTGATTCATGAGAAAGATAGACCTTTGTCAAGCATCTCAGTCGAGTACTGTAATATCTGAGGAATATGTGGTTCTGCTGTATCAGTTCCTTGTGCTTGATTCCAAGCACAGAATCTCTTCCATTTGCCAGCATAAGATTTTCAAGTACAAGACCTTCTGGCCTCCAAAATGACATCCATCACAGCTTTACTGAGAGGTGGTGTTTGTATGATTACATGATTAGCCATGCTGTCAGGTTCAGAGTCTGTAGTTGATTGTGCAGGATCTGAATGTTTTGCTGGGACAGTAGTTGCAGTCTTTGAGGCAACGTCCAAGCTGAGTATGGAGACAAGTTTCTTAGGATTGGGTACCAGTATTGGCAGGGCCAGTCTGGGGCAATTAATATCATCTTTGGCTTCTCTTGTCTGACGTTTAGGAGGACCTTGGGTAGAAGAGGCAGAGGAGGAAAGGCGTAAACTGATAGGTTTTTCCAACTGAAGGACAGAGCATCCACTTTCCATGCTTGTCTGTGATAAGTCCCTGTGCAGAATCTTTTCAATTGATAATTTTGAGGAGAGGCAAAAAGATCTATGTCTGGGCTCCCCCATTTCTCTGTTATCATGCTGAAGACTTGTGGATTTTAGTTTCCACTCGTGAGGATCCATAAGGTTTCTGCTTAAATTGTCTGCCAGAGTGTTTTGTGTTCCTGGCAGGAATTGAGCTTGACGATGTATTTGGTAGGTCAAAGTTGTGTCCCACAGTGCCATGGCTAATCTGCAAAGGGGGTATGAGTGTGTGCCCCCTTGTTGTTTATATACCACATGACTGTCGGGTTGTGCGTCTTTATCAGTAATTGCCCTGGATGAAGTAAGTTCTTGAAAGCTGTTAGGGCACTTTGAACAGCTAGCATCTCTTTCTGGTTGATATGTAGATGCATTTGTTTTGGTGCGCATATGCCCTGAATGCATCTTCCTGCCATGTGGGCCCCCCAGGCATAATCTGATGCGTCTGTTGTTAAGGTTTGGCTGGCAGGGGGTAGAGTGAAGGGCCGTCCCATGTTTTGGTGACAGGCCTTTGCCCACCATAGAAACTCCTGTTGCAGGCAGGGAATGAGAGGAATCATTGTTTCCAGACTGTGTGAATGTTGACTCCATAAACATTTTAGGTACCACTGTCTTAGGTACAGTCTTGCATATGGAATTAGTAGGATGCAGGATGCCATGAAGCCCACAGCCTGCAGAATTTGTCTTGCAGAAGACTGCGCTTTTGTTGCCATCAGTTTGAAGTAAGTAGTCAGTTGCCTTTGTTTGTCTGGCGTGAGGTAAGCCATCTGGGCAGTTGTATTCAAGCTTGCACTCAGGAATGTTATCTTTTGGGAGGGTACCAGTTTTTATTTATTTTCGTTTATTGTGTACCCTAGGCATGTTAGAAGCCTTTTCACAAACGCCAGGTGTCGAAGAAGAGTGTCCTTGTTCTCTGCTTGAATGAGACAGTCATCCGAGTAAGGATACATTTGTATACTACTTTGTCTGCAAAATGCAATTACTGGTGCCAGGCACTTTGTAAAGACCCTGGGTGCAGTAGATAAGCCAAAGGGCAGTGCAGAGAATTGGTAATGCATTAAGCCAGCCTTGAATCTGAGGTATCTTCTGCACGACTGTCTTATTGGGTAATGCAGGTATGCCTCTTTTAGGTATAAAGTCACCAGCCAAGCATTCTTGCCCAGCATGGGCAGAAGCTGCTGCAAAGTCAGCATTTTGAATTTTGGAATGTCCAGGTATGTGTTCAAAATCGATAAATCCAGTATTGGCCGCCAGGCCTTGTCCTTTCTGGGTACCAAGAACAGTCTTGAGTAAAAACCTTGTCCTTTTTCCTCTTATGGTACTGTCTGAATGGCCCTCATATCCATGAGTGATGTAACCTGTTTCTGTGCCTTTGCACATTGATTTTTTGGCAGATCTTGCCAACCATTTGCCATTGGTAGAGTGTGGAAATGGAATCTGTACCCCTGTGATACAATGTTTAGTACCCACTTGTCCTGTGTTATTAATTGCCAATTTTAAGCAAAAAGTGCTAATTTTCCCCCTATGGGTGCTGCCAAATGATAAGTGCTTGGTGTAAGCAGAGGGAAGTCATTGGGATTGCTTTCTGTAGGTTTGCGCTTTATCTCCTCCAAATTTGGAGGTGGATGTGCCCCATTGCTTTGACCTATATGAGTTTTGCGCCTGGTATCTGGAACCCTTAGGGCGTCTGGATTTGTCCCTTTGAGCTCTGTCTGACACAGGAAAGGACCAATTTTTTGTAGGCCAGTGTCTACTAAATCTCGGTGGCTGCACTTGTAAGAAGTCTTTAACAGTTTGCATTGACTTAGCTTTGTCTTCCATTTTCTTTAAAACCTCTTCTGCCTTAATACCAAATAGAGAATCATGCTGTAAAGGTGCATCTAGCAATTAAGCTTTAACATGATCAGGCAATTTTGTTCCTTTAACCAGGCATGCCTCCTAATCACAGATTCAGTAACTGCAGCCCTGCAGGAGGCCTCTAAAGAATCAAAACCACACTGCAAAGTCTGCTTTCCAACTTGTTCAGCTGCATGCAATAATTCCTGTAATTCTTTATTTTCTGCACATTCTGAAATCAACATCATTTTCTGTTTCAGCAATCCCATGACATGTTGTTGGTACTTAAGCATATGAAATTGACAGTTTAAGGCCCTGATTGCCAAGGTTGCAGATGTATAAACCTTTTTTCCCCATCTGTCCAGTGCCCTTGAATCTCTGTCAGAGGGGGTAGGATTTTTTGCTGTTGAGGCCTTAACTCCCTTTGGGCCCTGTGAAATAGTTTCAGGATCAGCAGCAGGGTTTCTAAATAAAAATTTATGTGAGTCAGGGAGCCTGTGATATCTGTCAGGTTTACTTGGAGCCGGAGGTAAGGAGTCAGGGGTCAAGCCTGACTCTGAAAATACATCATCCACAATGTCTAAAACAGGGGGAATGGCTACAGGCTTGTGCTGAGGGAGAAGGAGGAAATCCATGAGCCTCTTTTTTGATTCTGAGAAGTCTAGACTCTCCCAGTGAAAATGCCCCCTCAAAAGTATGCAAGGTTTCTCCAAATGAATAATCCTCAGGAGGAGATGCAGATGGAATAAACTCCTCAGCATCAGAATCTTCATAGGGAGGTATAGATAATTCCTGGTCAGAAGAGGAATCAGAAGAAACAGAAACCTGATCTGAAGATTCATAATCAGTGTCTTGCCTAGGCCTCTTATCTGGAGGGGGATGGGTACCCCTGATCAAGGTAATAAGGTCTTCAGCCATTTTGATCATCTATTTTTTAGGCATAGAGGCCTGTGCACGTGGCTCATGCGCCAATTTTTTTAGTTTTAGAAGTTGCTTTTGTCTTTGGTTTTGCAGCTGTTGTCGGTTTGATATATAAATGTTGAGGTCTGAATACACCCCTCAGAAGCCAGTGCCTGCTCAGCGGCTCCGGACCCATCTGAAGGAGATACATCCATCGGTCCAATACCTTGAGTATCTTGAGGCATGCCGGACTCCACATGGGTGCCAGTAGAGGCCTGCGACTCGAAGGTAGCGGGTACAGGGGCTGTGGAAGCACCTCACTGAGTACCGTTGACTGGCTTAGGAGAAGCTTTGTCGTCGTTTTTGGATCTCGACTGCCTTTCTCTGTCCTTTTCTTTGCTTTTTTTATGTACTCCGGTAGTCGGATTGCTATCAGACGACATTTCTGGGTAATTAAATATATTTACAAAATACTTTGATGCAAAAATATGCCGAAGCTTAATAGTGCGTTGGTTAAGTCTAGCACAAGACCACAAGGCCAGGCATGTTGTGATCAGGGTCTAGGCAAGGAATACAGTATAAATGAAAATCCTTATGAGGTATTTGCTTCCCACAAGTAATACAATTATTAATTTTTTCTGACATCGCTAAAGCAAGAAAAAAGTTTCCCCAACGGGGTACTTAGCTTTAGTGAAGACTTCGGTTCTGAAACTCAAACTCGAATATTTCAGTAGTCGGCCGCCCGGCACTTGCGAAATGCTTCTGCATCGGGCACCGCGCGGCAAGGAAGACTGACGAAAATGGCGTCGGCTGCATGTTTTATACCCCTGACGACCTGACGTCATGGAAGAGGAGACAGCTGCCGATGCAGAACCCGAGACTTTAGAATTCAGGCCGACTGAGGGCAACCTGCCAGCTGATTACCCAAATGTAAAGACTGCAACAGTGAAACACGAAGAACATCTGCAGTTGACTGAAAGTCAAATGGTTTCAATCATTTGACTTTCAGTCAACAGTAGTAGTGTCAGGTAATAGTAAACTTGGCTGTAAAAATACTCTCTCAAAAAACATAGAGGGAAACATTAAGACAACTACAGACAGAAGTTATGTTAACACAGTTATGAGCATCACCAGCGATTTCATAATGCAATGACTATCATAAAAGCATTGTTGCCTGTAGACAGATATGTGGAATCTATGTTTCAGAATTATCATCACCAGCAATTTCATAATGGAATGACTATTGTAAATGCTGTATGGCCAACAGAGAAACATGGGGAGTCCAAGTTTCAAAATTGTTGACAACATTAAGACACACAAGTTTGCTACTGATTACTTGCCCTCTAACATGCACATGATTATTTTTAAATAATGTGAAAATATTATAAGCATAATTTGCATATTTATGCAATATCATAAAACAGTAATGTGCTGCCAAGTACTGCCTTACATCATGTGGAAATTGTCAAAAAGATGAGCAATTTTCACAGTGCTAATGTAGGTTTATCTTACATGCTTACAGAGATATAAAGCTATGGTGATAATACTAATAACTTATGAGAAAAAAATAATTTTTTCATATCTCTGCAGTACTTACAGACAGATATTTGATAGTAAAACCAATGCGCATCCCATTGTCTAAGGAAGAGCTTTTGAGTTTCACTTTTTTTGTAACTCACCCCATTTAGATGATATTTTGTAAGTCATTTGAGATAATGTTTTTAATACAGGATTCTGTAGAAAAACATAGGAAGCAACTTGTTTACCAAAATCCAAGATTTCAGGAAGCAAGGGGGTTAATTTGCCTCATGCGTCTAAGACTCACTGTCTAAAACAACCACTTTGAAATGTGAAAATTTAAGTCAATAAAGCTAATATATTTGAAGTAACTACTATGCAAGCTGAATTTGCAAATATATGAGATTGTTCTTTTCTTTTGTATTATTTAGATGAGATGCCTGAATCTGAAAGTTATGTACTAGAATAACAACAGATGTGCAAAAAATGTCCAAGATGGCTTCATGATGATCAACAAGTTGATTAGGAGCTCTTGTGGCATAAAAACAGAAACTTGTGAAAATATCCAGCAAAACTCATCAGCAAAGAAGAAATTTGGTGAAAGTAAGAGAAAATCAACTAGAAAGGGAAAGGAAAAAAACTTTGGTTGGGAAGTACCTTGCAGATGTTCAGCAAAAAGCAGATTAGGTTACAGCCTCTGTGTAGGGGATGGCTTCCGGTTGTTTAGAAAAAAAAAATAAATCAAATGCATTCAGAGGTGTTTAAAACAAGTGAAACATTGAAGAAATACAGTCAAAAGGGGAATAGAAGCTTTAAGCAGCCAGTACGATGAACCCATAAAACTGCAGATAAAAGAGGCTGAAATGAAGGAAAAATACTGGCTAAATATGAGGCTTCTCAAGAAGAATTGTTTCAAAAAATAGTAGAGCTAAGGGGCACAGCACACAGAGGAAACCTATGATTTTCTGCTGTACCAGAGAAACTGGTAGGAACAGACTGCATTCATTTTATGAAAGTACAAAGAAGCAATTAGACTGGTATTCCACATCAGGATTTGTTAATAGAAAAGGTACCCTGTTGTCTATGCTCTAAATTTAGCCACGAGAAAGAAGTCAAGACCTACAGTAGTAAAGATGCAGTCATATTAGTAGAAGGAGGTGCTCCTGAAAAAACTGTAGCAGAAGAGTAAAGTATTATCAATCAGGGACACCAGAGTGTTTGTGGTAGAGGATTACTCACTGTACACCAGACACAAGTGGAGTGAATTTATCCTTGCTGTCAGCAGATGTCAAGATGCAGGTGTAAGAATCACGTTACCTTATAACGCTATCTACAGAATTCTTCAATGCAAAAGAGGCAAAGAAGGAAATAAAAAAACGTTCAGCTAGCAAAAAGTAAGCCAGCAAGCTTTAGTGGATTCTATTGATCATTCCACTGAAAATGGCACAGCCCATAGACAAAACTTGCTAGTAAAAACTTTTCCAGGGTTCCAAATGAAAATGATTGAGTAAAAGAAAAAAAGGAGCTGGCAAAAGTAAAAGAATGAGTAACTTGGACTTGAACCGGAGATCAGTGTTGGGTGATCAATATCATGAAGAAGAGGGCCAAAAAGAATTTGAAAGCAGGAACTAAATGGATGAACTCTGAAGTGACTTTTCCACAGAATGCTGTTTGAACATGAGAAGTATGCTTCTGCAAGAAGTATGGGGGAGAAAAAAATGGACGTTTGTAGACTATTTTAAACTGATGGGATGATGTAAAATGTAATTTCCCACTTGTCATTAATGTTTAGAATGATGACGACTGAATCAAAGATGTAACTATGTAATTTCTTTCTTAATAATATATGTGTAATAAACTACTTAAAGTAAACTGCATGTTACATTGTAAAGTAGTTCTGTACAGTATATGGAATTACTTAAAAAGTGAAGCTGGGGGCAAGTGTCTTAACAGTGACTGTTGTTAATACTAATGATGTTAAAGGAGGAATGTACTTTTTTCTTTTCCCTAACTGTAATGTATCTAGAGTTTATACTGTCAAAGTTAAAGGCTAGGTATAAACAGCAAAATGTTGGGATCTTAGGCTGCTACAGGGAAGAATTTGAATTGAACTGATCACTTTTGTGTATTAAATGATAGCAGGTCCCTTGGTGCTAAGCATACATGTGGAAGTAAACACAAATATAATGTAAAACAATAGTTCCTTAGTATTTGAGACGAGTTATGTTTTGCAATTGTGAAAACATTAGCTGGTCTTTTTCATCTACCAGCTGAGCTCTTTCTTGGCACATGCAAAGTCTGTACGCACGACCAATTATTCAGGAGATGACTGAACAGTAAGCTGAGAAGCCTCTGCATGAATAAACATTAAAATAAGTACTTAATGGAGAAGTGAAAAGCAGCGCAGTGAAAATTAAGTGAAGTTTGTTACACTGAAGGGAATATTAGCATATGAATTTCTAACAATTTATCGGTATAAACAATAATGCAAAATCTATTCATTTAATAGTAGCTGGGGCACATTTTCTTATGTCTAAAAATCAGTTTCTTAAGAGTGTGCAAGTTGTTTTTCACGTCTGGGAGGGAAGGTAAGATGGGATAAAGGATGGTGTAGGTGCAGGAAGAAACACAGGCTATAGCAATAAGTAATCAGCATGATAAAACCTACCTTTAAAATGGATGAAGCTTATGACTGTAGCTGTTTATCAGGGACATTTGCCAATGTATAAAGGAGTAACATTCTTCTTAAAAAATGCATATATTTGTATGAGTTAAGAGGTCGGGGACAAAATAGAAACTGTATGTACATATATTTTTCTTTTTTTTGAAAGTATTTATTGAAACAAAAAGTTTGGAAAATGTTATGAATCTAAACAGAGATGAGGAGCTGCAATTGCATACAAGCTCAGCTTAGCAGACATTAATATGTGCATGTAAGTTCAAACTGCAAACATATAATAAAAAAAACTGACATAAAAAGTTATCAGAATGGCTGCCTTATCCATGATGTCATGGAATGTAAATGGCATTGTAAGTATGGACAAGAAGCAATGAGTACTGAATTCAATTAAAAACAAAACAATGTTAAATAGAAAGTAGCAGGTGAATTTGGTCCAAGAATAAACTTTAGAATGGTTATTCAACCAGGGCATTAGGAACAAAGGAAAAATGTGTGGGCAGGTTATAATACTAATTGCAAAGGGGCTCCAATAATAATAACAGAGAAGAAGAAGAAAGACAACAAGGGTAGATCTGTAGTACTAAGGGATAATTGGCATGCATTTATATTCCACCTAAAACTACTATTAAGGAGCTCAACTGAATTATGAAAGAAGTAATCTGCTTCAAGCACAGATTATCATACACAGGTGGGGAATGGGGTAGATTTCTGAAGAATTATGTATGAATATCTGGAATGGAAGATGTGAAATTATTAGAAGGAATCTAGACAAAATTTACTTATTATTCTCCAAGATACAATAATTGGGCTAGTCTGGATAAAAAACTTTACTTCACTGGAGCACGGGTATTTACTCTAAAGGTATGAAACACATCTGGTAACTATTTCAGAACATGCACCAAAAAGACTAAGATAAAGATGCAAGTTAATTAATAAAATGGAGATAACAGCACTACATACCTATAAAAACAGAGTGCTTTAAAGAATGGGTAGAGGAAATGATTCAAGAGTTGTTAGTGAATGTACAAATGATTTTCAGAAGCAATAGCTGAGGAGTGAGACAAATGAAAATGTATTTTAAAAATATAGAAATGAAAGAGAGCGAAAGATAGGAACAGTGAAAGGAAAAGGTTTATCAAAGTTGTAATAACGAATGAAAGGGAATCTAATGGAACAAGAAGGGGAGTAATTGTTGAGTACTTAAGCGAAAATAAGGGAGTATTTGAATAATATGCACAAGTTTAGTAAGCCTTTTTTGACAACAACCATGGAGCACAAAAACTATTAGCCCAAGGACTTGGGCAACAGAAAACAGAAAGGGGTGTTGCCAAACTTAGACAACCTATGAGCAAAAAAAAAAAAAGTAGAAATACCATAGCGTTATTAGAGATATATGGGGTAATCAAGAAAAGGCACTCATGAAAATACTTACAGAAGACTTACATATGCCAAGGTAAGGGGAAAATGAGGCTCAAGAAGTAATAGCTAAGATAAGAGGGGATGAGATAAAAAATGTTATGTACAATCAATCAACAGGGAAGTTTCCAGGAACAAATGGTATTCCTGTGGATGTTTGGAAGATAGGAAGACCCCACTGATAAAGATATGGAAGGTTTTGTTTAACAACATTTTAAAAGAAGGAATGGCATCAATATCTTGGAAGAAAGCTGCGGTGACTGTACTACTAAAAGAGGGCAAAGACCCTTTAAATCCAACTTCATACAGACCAGTTTCAATTTTGAACCATGGCTGTAAAGCATTTGTCTATATTAGCTAATGTCATGGTTGCTAAAACTGATATAGATCAGTGTGGTTTTATAGAGGGGATGAAAACATTTGACAACATTAACAGAACAATGATGACTCAAATGGAAACACAGTGTGTGACCCTGTTTGACAGAGTTAGCTGTGACTTTAGAGTTAGCTGTGACTTTATGAGCAGGGCACTGGCCGCATTTGTATTTCCTGATAGAACAACGGGGTTAATTAGAAAGATTCAAGAAGGGTCAGAGACAAGAATCAAGGTAGGAGGGTTCCCTTCTGAAAAGTTGTGTTTGAACAGTGGAACCAAGTAGGGGTGTCTTCTTTCTCCTTTATTTGCCTTGACTCCAGTTCTATAGTCCACATGGTGGAATTTTCATCTACATGTGAATGCTTCTGCTTTGAGGGATACATGAGAGACCCAGTCCACAAACATCTTTGCAGCAGAAACAATTGGGGATCTAATCATGAACTCTGGCCTTACACAATCTTTCAGTGTGGATTTGACTTGGTAATGGGAGAACAACCATCTGACAAAATCTTCTGGTTTACTTATACCTTGGCTGAGGGGATGTGGTTGTCACTCAGCAAGAGTTTCGTTATCCCTCCTGCTGAGCTTGCAATTAATCCATCTGCTAAATGCAAAATGGACATGACAGTCATGGAGGATGCCGTGGAGGTCAGAAACAAAAATCCATCAAAACATACAGTGAATGGGCATGCGAAGCCTAAGAAAATGGTGACCAGATCTATTTTTGTGTCCTGCGTTTCTGAAGGAACTTGGCAAACACTACTGTGAGGTGGAATGAATGACGCAGGACAGAGCTATACCCACCAAGTGAAGCTTTTCATTCATTTTGTTTCACATTTATTCAAAACTGGGCCTGCCTGCTACTTGCAGCTTGGATTTTTTTGTGGGTCAGCTGAACCTCACCTTATGTAGGATCTAAGGGGATCGTCGCTGAGTATATTTTATAAATCGGAATTTATGTTTGTTTATTTATTTTGTGGTGTTTGAAAAATGGAGGTTGAGGATGCAGACTGTATGTCTAGGTGTGTTTCGTGCTTTCTGTTTGTTTCCACACTGTATCACTGGCAGGGCTGAAGAATTTGTTATCTTGCTGAATAATTTAGCAGCTGCAAAAATACACAATTATAACGCTACGGTTGTTACACAATTTGAAAACAACCAAGAAACTGCTAAAACACTTTGAGCGTCCCCATTAAAATGAAGTTTTACTGTCTCCCATGAAAACAATTCAGTAGTCCTGCTTTGCAGATGGCGAAATCCTGCCATGACTTTACGACTGATACATACCTCTCAACATCTTAACACAAGAAATCTGGACAAAGCCAAAAATAATAATGTGACAAAAGTCCAAAAACACTGATTTCATATATTGCTCTTATGAAGTTGGAAAGTTGCTACAGTAAAAGGTTTTGTGTTGCCATGAATTTTCTAAAGGATATGAAGTCTGAAACTCAAATGTCTTGTCATTCAGTTGACAAATACCTTGTTTACTACTACTGCCCTTTACTGCTTGATGTTTTGTGTAAAGCATACCTTTGTTACCACAGCTAAACTCTCCTTTATAATGAAACATATTTTTGTATATTGTAATGCCAAGACTTAATATTGTTCGTTGTACTGTACTGTTTGTGACTTATCGCTGCATATATTTGTAACTAAGATTTGGACTTATTTAGACCAAGACTTAAACTCTGATGGACCTATTGTATGCTGTAATTGTCTTTATTTGCCATCTTTGCTTCCAAATACACTCTTTCTCTCATAATGTTACACTATTCTCTAATACCCATACTGCTGGCTATTTATGTAATCACCTGGTATGAAAACCAGATGCTTATTGATTATCAGTACCCAAATGGCCATACTATCACTCCAGATGTAAAACAGCCCACCTTTAGCCATACTAATCAATATGGGTCCAACTCTAAGCCTTGCTCACTCTTTCAGCATGCATACCCCAGGCACACAAGCTCTACAGCCAAATAATATTACAAACTTTTACACAAACTCCTGAAACTTATCACTAAGCATAGCCCTAGTCTTATACTTGGTGGTGACATTCATCCCAACCCTGGCCCATCCCCCTCTGATATATATACCCCCTCTGTCTGCCACCAAAGCCACAAAACTACAATTAGTAGACCTACCAACTCTCTCCTGGCCTGTTATCTCAATATAAGAAGCATCAATATAACAAGGTACATGAACTGCATGCACTCCTGGCTTGTCCACTCCCCTGAGATTCTCTGTCTGTCTGAGACCTGGTTAAAACCTACCACAACTGACAATGAAGTGTTACCACATGGGTATAACATTCACAGGTTAGACTGTGATTCCAGGAAGGGGGTGGGGTAGCTATACTCTATAAATCTGCATTGAATGTGACCATAGATGTTAATCAACCACCTCAAATTAATAACTCAGAAATCCTGGCCACTAAATTGCAAATTAACAAAAGTAAATGCATCAGCATTATCTGTATGTATATTCCACCGGGTAATAACATAGCCACACTCGAAGATACCCTACACTTGATTTCATGTCATTACTCACAAGAAACCCTATTACTTGGTGACTTTAACATAGACTGGGTCACCTGTTCCTCAGAATCCCCTACCACCCACATCAACCTGCATGCATTTACTCAAATCATAACCACCCCAACCAGGCTAGGTAATCCCAAACATAAAGAAAGCATACTAGACTGGGTACTTGTATATAGTAACCCCTAACTGTACACTGCTGGCACCCTTCCCTATGATTTGAGTGATCACCTTCTTACTTATATAATTAAGCAAAAAGTCATTATTCCTCATCAATCCTTACTCAGGAAAGTCAGAAACAAAGTAAACTTTGACCCTGTCACATTCCAACAGGAACTTAACTCCTGTAACTGGTCTATGTTAAAACATCTCCCCCCTAGAAAAGGCAGTTGCATATTTTAACAATAGATTTCTTGATATCCTTGACTTGCATGCACCTGCCCGTTCTAAGCGAACAAAGGCAAAAACTGCACCATGGCTGTTTAAGAATCTAGACTAAAAATTTCCAGCAGAAACAAAATCTGGGCTCTGTGGTGCTACACTAAAGACCCCCTTCAATTATGTTAAATACAGGCAAGCTAGGAATGAGACTAAAAGATCCTTTCTACAAGATAAAAAAACACTACTACTGTAATTTACAGACACCAAATCAGAACAATCCTCAGAAGTTCTGGGCAGGTCTAAATAATCTGCTCCATCCTGGAAAAATGTCTACCCCATCCCCATCACTACCATTGATAAATCTCCTGAGGATGTCTCAGACAGTTTTAACCATTTCTTTACAGAGACAATTCAAGCCCTAGCTAGCCAACTGCATCCCAGCTCCTCTGGCCCTGATAGTACCACCCCTATAAAACTATTCTCTTTCGGCTTCCAACCAGTGTCCACATCACTTATCCGCACCTTGCTCAAAAAATGAAAACCCACCACACTCTCAGCTGATAAACTCCCTGCTGAGTACCTTCAAAAATCAGCTGATGCCATAGCTTATCCAGTATCTATACTAATTAACCACACCATAGCAGAGGCAGAAATGCCCACCATTTGGAAAACATCCTATGTAATCCCACTACATAAAGGAGGTTCCTCCACTGTATTCTCCAATTACAGACCGATAGCTATACTTTCTCCACTAGCTAAGATTATGGAAAAATGTATACACAAACAACTCATGCACCACTTAATTCAGAATCACCTCATGGCTGATACCCAACATGGCTTCCGTCCACACCACACCACAACCACAGCCTTACTAGCGGTCACCAATACCATTAATAATAATCGTAACAATAATCAAATATCCTCAGCCCTCTTCTTGGATCTTTCAAAGGCATTTGACATGGTGGATCACCAACTTTTGATTCACACCCTGCAATCTTTCTGTCTAAATACCAGTTAATGGTTAAAATCCTACCTCAGTGGGAGGCAGCAGGCTGTCCACTGGCAGAACAAGCTCTCCAGCCTATTACCTAACACCCTTAGAGTGCCACAAGACTCCATCTTAGGACCCCTGTTTTCCATCTTTATAAACAACATATATACAGTCATCCCGAATGTCAGCTGTATCCAATATGCTGATGATTCCACTCTGATCTGCTCAGCCACATCTCCCTCAGAATTAAGGTCTGTTACCCAACCCACCTTTAATACTATAGAAACCTGGCTCTCCGAATGTCGATTGTTGCTAAATCCCAAAAAAACAAAATGCTGTTATTCTCTTCAACACAAAGGTCCACACCATTTACCTTCACCATAAATGCAAAAGATGGCACAATAATCACCCCGACTCCTCTACAAAACTGTTAGGAGTAATAATTGATAATAACCTAAAATTTGACCTTCATGTAAACCAAATGATCAAAACCATCAATAAAAAACTAGGGTCACTGTATAGAATAAAAGCCTTCCTAACCCCTCCAGCTATGGCTGCCATAGCTCGCTTCCACCTACTTTCAACACGTTTATATGCATCCCCCCTTCTCTCTAATCTAAATAAAACTGTACTCAACAGACTCTCAATCTGTTACAACCACATTGTCAGGTTTGCCACTGGCCTACCTTTTAGAACACACCATTGCATCAACCTTAAAGAGCTTGGGTGGCTAGAACTTCCCAGTCTAATCCAATATAACCTTTTGATTATGGCTAATAAAATCCTCTATTATCCAGATAACACACCAGCTCTTAAATATATGATCACCCCCCACAACAATCCAAGACTGCTCCGATCCTCAAACAAACTACAAATTAAGACAATTAAAATTAACAGTGTAGCTGGTGACTCCCTCTTTGCAAACTCTGCAGGCAAAGCATGGAACCTCCTTCCAGCTAACATTACTTTGCTCTCCTCCCTATCCCAATTCAAAGCTAAACTCAAACAACATCTGGCACTAAACTGGCTTTGCCACTGTAACAAGCCTGGCCAACTCTCACCATGAATGTATATAAACTATTAATCAAATTACTGTTATTTTTTCCCCTGACTGTTACCAGGGGTAACTCGAACTTGTGATATTGTCTATTTCATGTCTGCTTATGTAATTTGTAAATATCTCATCTGTAATATGTCTTCTTTGTTATTACTTATCTGTCTACCTTAGTAATATGCCTTCTTTGTTATTACTTATCTGTCTACCTTAGTAATATGCCTTCTTTGTTATTACTTATCTGTCTACCTTAGTAATATGCCTTCTTTGTTATTACTTATCTGTCTACCTTAGTAATATGCCTTCTTTGTTACTACTTATCTGTCTACACTGGAGCTTTTCTCCCCGGGCCTCCACTGAAAATGAACATTAATCCAGTTGGACTATCCCGGTCAACAAATGTAAAATAAATAAATAAATAAAATAAATAAATAATTTAGAGACACTGGCAAAGAAAATGAGGGACTTGCAAATTCAAGGGTATAACTGGTATGGTACTAAAGAAAAACTAGGCACTATCACTCTTTAGCCCTGAATCTGGGATGGGACACAAATTTAACTGTGCAATACTGCCTTCATTAACTTTGTCTAAGAAAATAGACCAATTGAAAGGAATGGAGTGTAAAAACATGACAAAGGGGGAGGGGGATCTGGGCAAATCCAACTCAGAATTGAGTGCGAGACTTGCTCTCATGCAGATTCCACTCTATGAGGCTTTGAAGGTTGGTTCTTAACAATGTGCACCAATGAATGAACCTTTACTGAAAGAGTGCTCCCTATCTTCCCTATGAGGAAGTTTAGAAGGGGAGGGGAAGTGCCTCACTGAGTACCGGCGAACTGGCGACCGGCTTAGGAGAAGCGTTGTTGGCAGTTTTGGACCTCGGTGGCCTCTCTCTGTCTTTATCCTTGCATTTTTTCGGAATCCCGGTAGCCGGATGGCTAACCAACGACATTTCTGGATAATTAAATGGAGAACTGAAATATTTTGAGGCGAAAATGTACAGACGACGGATAGTGCGCTGATTAAATAAAGCACAAAACCGACAGCACGGTATGTTGTGGTCAGGGCCTAGGCAAGGAATACAGTACGAATGAAAATCTTTATGAGGTATTTGCTTTCCACAAGTAATGCAATTATTAACTTTTACTGTCATTGGTAAGGAGCAAGAAAAAGTTTCCCCAATGGGGTACTTAGCTTTAGTTGAAGGCTTCGGTTCTAAAACTCGAAAACGAAAATTTCAGGAGTCGGCCGACCGGCACTTGCAAACTGCTTCTGTTTCGGGCACCGCATGGCAAGAAAGACTGATGTAATGGCGTCGGCTGCATGCTTTATACCCCTGACGACCTGACATCATGGAAGAGGGGACAGCAACCGACGCAGGGCCCAAGACTTTGTTATTCAGGCCAACTGAGGGCTACTGCAGGTAGATAACCCCAAAAAGTGATGACTGCAACAGTGAAACACGAAGAACATCTACCCCAGAAGCAGACACATCCTTCCTTTTAGAATATTCATCCTTAGACTTGATCCTTAACGTTTCACCTGCAGGCACCTAACTCTGATAGGTAGAAGACTCTTAGACACCTTCCCTAATTAATATTCCCCTTTTATATTACAACTTGTTCCTTTGGTCTGTCAAGGCTCATTTGTCAAATTTATATGTAAATATCAAAGAGCAGCACCCAAGAAGGTTACATGTTTTATATGTTAGCGTTTTACAGAAGTTTTCTGGCTGGAGACCTCATACTTTGTAAATCCAGTAGTTTTCTCTATATGTTAGCATGTTCAACTCTGAAAACAGCAAACGCTCTAATGTGGTTAACAATAGCAACAGCATTAACAGAGAAATGTAATACTGAAGCACTAAGCACTCTACCATAATAACTACTGATTTGAACAGCAACAGGGACTAATATAGTAGACCCACTAATACTTGCTAAAGGCAATAAGTGTGAAAACAGCAAGAGTTAACTACTAAAGTACTAAGTGCCCTACCTCAACAACTACTAGCAGCACGGAACTCCAAAAATCACCTAGGGGATGAGAACAGGCTGAAAAGTATGGAAGTTTCTCATCAGATCAGATGAAAATGATAAAAGACGTAAAAACAGCAAAAGCAGAATTACTAGCTACAGCAATAACTGTACTTATAATTCAGAGAGGAAATGAAGCTTGGGGTCATTTGAGGTGCGATGCAAATGTGACAAGTGGCAAACAACATCTGGAGAGTGAAGGCATAGCACAGGTCACTATGGATAAATGGAGGAGTTCAAGCCTTGGAAAGTTTAGAAGGGTGCTGAGTAGACTTAGTGCTAGTGCTTCCTAATGGTGAGGAAGAATAAAAGCTTCACTTTCAAACATTATGTTGGCTGAACTCTTAGATTATTAACAGTTATTAATACATTTGCAGTTATGTACATTTTTGACAAGTCCACATCATACGATTTCTTTTGTATGAAATTTTAATTTATTAACAGTCTTCAAAAAAAAGAAGCAAATATTGCCAAATTCAGATACTGTAGATGAGTTCTCCATACACATTCTAATAAAGTCTGTCATGCGTTCCAGTCTGCAAGTCAGTTGAACAAAGGGAAGTCCTTCAATAAGGGTTGCTGACAGAGAAAAGAATAAGTTCAAGGCACTGGGAACGCTGATTCCACTGACTATAAATAAAGGCACCATTGCATCTTCCAAAAGTGTAATCTACTATTGGAAATTATGAGGCTATCGGATGACGTATAATGCAAGGCTCTGAGAAGTACAAATGCAATCACTGCATTCTGTTTTAAATATGCAGGAAGGCATCCATCATCAGTAAGCAGCACTTTCCTAGGGTTAAGGTTTTTTTTAAAAACTATGGTATCTGGCACCATCCCCAAAAGTCTTTTCATTTGGAAAGGTCTGGGAAAGGGACAGACATGATTCTTCCTGACTGAGGACAATGATACTACATTATCGCTGAAAAGTCTGCCAAATTGCAAGATGCAAACTCCAAAATAAGCAGATTTGAATGAGTCAATCATCCAGATAAGGAAATGTGTGAACTTCCACAAGTTTATGGTGCATAAATATTGGCACCAACGATTTGGGCGGCACTCTGGATGTCGTGGAATGCCAAAGGCAGTATTTGGTACAGGTGTTGCATCTGGAAATGCACAGACTGCCACTATGCAACCTTTACTTGTCATTTGTCACTGTGCTTTTCAAAAAGCTATACTTGTAAACCTATTTACAAATACAATGCTAACACTTCTCTTACAGTGTCTTCATTTTTATCTGAAACAACCAAGGTGAAAGTTTTAATGTTTTTGGCCTCCATGCTTGCTGGCCATCAGACCACCCCATCAATCTTGAGACCATTTATTCTTCCTGTACAGGGAGCTTCAATTACAAAGGTAACAGCCAACAAGAGAGGCCACAGATTTGGTTTGTGCTCTCACTAGCATCTCAGCAAAGAGAATGCTTCTGTTAAAGACCTAACCCCCACCTCTGGTGGCTGACACGAGTACTTGCATTACTGCTGGTGCTCTTATGCCCTTTGAATGCATAAATATGCCTTTCACCACACACACTAACGAAGGCTATTATCAGTGGCTTGAAATCATCATATTCAAAAACTTAGTTCTTGACTTTTCTAGGTAATGCAAGGTCACATGTTGATGATCGGCCAACCAAACCCACCACTCTCTCCCACCCTCTATGTCCCAGCTCACTCCAAGTCAGACTCTCTATTTACCCAAGGGTCATTTGTGTAGTAGACAGAGCTTTATCTCTGTATGCCAATCAGCCAAGCACAAGTGAGCTGAAAACTGATAAATCTTTCTCCTAGGTGATGGAATGGGGAGCAGGGTGAAAGAAATGATGGGGGAGAGAGATAATAACCAATTTTTGCAATAAGGGGATCCTTGAACTGGTTGTTTCTTTTTTCTTTATACTTACAGGCCTGTTGACTATTTTTTGTTCCCCTTCTGCTTCATTCATTCTAGCTACCCCAATTGCCCCCATCCATTGTCAAGTCTACCAGCCTGTCCTACTGTCCTCCATCCCCATTCTAAAGCTGGGGCCAGCATATAACCTAAGGGCATCTGGGGGAGGGCTATGCCATTACCTGCTTCCACCAGGGGATTTTTTTTAATTTATCACCTACTCCTTGAGTTCCCCTCTCCTCTGTACTTACTTGTTACATCCAAGGATATTCCCAGCTATGGACCACACCTCCCCACAGGGAATGCCTAGATGCACTCCCATTCATCCCTGACAGCACCACAGATGCCCAAGCTGCAAACTGAACCTAGGTCACCTGGACTGTAGTTTATTCCTCTCTGCCATGTGCTGACTACAGCCTGTTACTTATTTTGGCATTACTCTTCTGTTTGAACTGCTGCAGCTGACAAGTTTATGGTAAAAGGAACAAGGTCTGGTAGAAAAATTCCTGAAATATTAAGGAAAAAGAGGGCAGAAATAACAGATTTGTTCTAATGATATCATTTAGTGCTAGCGACATACATGAGCTCAATGAAGGAGCCATCCAATTCATGCCCATGCCAAAAGTGAACACCTTCCTGCAAATCCAGAAACAACAATGCAGACTAATATTACATTATTTACCCAACTTACAAGGAACTCCTGCATCTGCAACTGCTAGAAGAAACACATCTCAAAAGGAACTGTAGGAGGATATTGCAGACTCAGTAAGGAGGGACATTTTGGTAGACTATCAGATAAGCTATGGAAGTACAGTTGTGTAAGAACTTACCATAATAGCAGATGTCCTACTGATCACGTCTGTATTACTGACTGACTGGATATCCTGCCAAGGATAGCCATAAGTTCAGTTAGTGTACCAAAGCCTAGGCGTATTAGTCTTACGCTGTACATTCCATGTATGACCTAAGCCCAAAGGCGGTAGGTTCATAAGGGCCTTACTCTTAAGCTGTACATTCCACATATGATCTAAGCCCACAGGAGTGAGGTACATAAGGGACTTATTCTTACACTGCACATTCCACATATGACCTAAGCCCAAAGGCGGGAGGTACATAAGGGACTTACAGGTGAGAATTACCTTAGTACTTACTTGCTGCAGACCAAAACACTGAAGTGGAAGGAGAGGTAATTATATGCAGGTCTACCTTAGCCAGGAAAAGACAAAACAAACCACATGGGGCAGGAGTGTGGGATGTAATACTGCAACAGTTATCAGTGGGACATCTGCTGTTATGGTAAGTTTTTACACAACTGTACAATGACCTTCCAAGATAAATGTTGTAGTATTACTATCTGATGGGACATTACAAAAGCTGTTCAGAAGGAAAAAAGGAGGAAGGGAGACCAGAGCTGTGATTCAATAAGCCCTGCAAGATGGTACATGCAAATCCTGCTCTGTCTCTAGAAAATACATCACGTTTGGAATGCTTACTAAATATGTGGACAAATGACCACGTAGCTGCTTCAGAAATAGTTCTAGAATCAAAGCCTTTGAAGAAAGCTCCAGAAGAAGCTATTCCCTGTTACAATGTGCCTTGACTGAGATGAGTTTTATGCCTTGAAAGAAGTAACAAAGAGTGATGGCTTTAGAAATTTAAGTAGAAATGGTTTGCTTAGAGACTGACAAACCCAGTTTCTTTTTTTTGGAAGAGACAAAAAGTTGATCTGATTTCCTAATGTCCTTAGTTTTGTCCAGGTAAAACCCAAGTTGCCCATGCATATCCAATGAACAAAGAATTCCTTCCCTCTGTTTTGAGAGGAGGAAAAGAAGACAGAAACATCGATGGAGCAATTCAAGGACAACTCATTAACTACCCTAGTTATGAAAGAACAATTATTTCTAAGGGTGACCCTATCCTTGTGAAAAAATAAGAAAGGTGGGAATGGTCATAAAAGCTTGCAGCTGAAATGCTCTTTCAGCTGAAGTAAGAGCCACTAACAAAATGGTTTTCCAAATACAAAACTTAAATAAGGACTTGCAGCTGGCTCAAAATGTGCAAGGGTCAAGTTTTTCAGAATATTTGAGATCCCAAGTAGGTGAAGAATGTTTTTTGGTGGTCTGATATGGAGGATGCCTTTCAAAAACTGACCTCAAAGCATGCAGAGAGAGATGGAGCTATAGGCAGAGAAGCAGAGATATCTGACAAATGTACTTTTACAGAACAGTATGCCAAGCCATTGTGGCATTACAAGCAGACCCTGAGCAAAAACTGGGCACATGTGATGAAACTGAATACAGATAAGACAGTAGTAATGGCAGAAAATGGTGGAGTTCAGAAGAAGCTGAGAAGGGAGACAGAAATAAAATAGTGGAATAGGTTAACGGCTTCAAGTATCTGGAAGAGGTGGTTGAGGAAAAGGGAAGTGTGAATGAGGAGGTCAAAGCTAGAATCAGAGGGGATGCAGCCAATTGGCACAGAGCATCAGGTGTAGAATTTGAAAGAAGAATGCTAAAGAAGCTGAAAATTATGGTGTACAAAACAGTGGTGCACCCAGTACTACTTGTATGCTAAGGAAACCAGGGCAGTAAAGGCAGAGTAGTTCAGGAAGCTAGAGGTGATGCAGATGAAGTACCTGAGAGAGGTGGGTAGGGTGCACACTGTGGGACAGATGAAGAAATAAGGACACGAGATCAGAAGCCAAAGTAGCTCCAATTGCAGAAAAGGTCAAAGAGAACAGATTACGGGTGATTGGGCATGTGTTCAGAAAAAAAAGAAGATGATTTGGGACAGACAGGAGGAAGGCAAAGGAAAACCACAGCACCCAGCACAGAGGTGGATGGAGTGTGTATGAGAAGACCTGTGACAGTCAGGCATGAGTGTTGAAGAAGGCAGAAGAGTAGCACTGGTTAGAAAGAAATGGTGACAGCTGACACGACACCTCTGAACCCCATGTAGAAAATGGAGAAAAAAGGGGGTTGATGATTATGATGAGTTGGGGAACTCACACAAATAAGAAAGAACAGTAGGAATACCCAACTGGCACAGACTGTCAGAGGTAGTGCATTACAGAAGAATGTCAAAGAAGCTGAAAAGTAAGGTGTACAAAACAGTGGTACAACCAGTACTACTGTATGATATCAAAACTTGGGCAGTAAAAGCAGAGCAGTTGAGAAAGCTAGAGGTGATGGACATGAAATACCTTAGATGGGTATTAGGATGCACACTATGGGTCAAACGAAGAAATGAAGACATCAGAGCAAAAGCCAAAGTTGTTCCAATTGCACAGAAAGTCAAAGAGAACATATTATGGTTGTTTGGGCACAAGTGCAGAAAAGCAGAAGACAATCAGGTAAAGATGATTTGAGACAGACAGAAAGAAGTTAAGAGGAAACAAGGGCATCCAGCAAACAACTCTAAAATCTGATCCCAAAAAATTCTGGAATGCTATAAACCAAACACTACACCCAGGCAATCCTACTTCTCCCAACCCATGCCCAGACAAACACCAGAAGACACAGCCAACACCTTCAAAACATACTTTATAGAATCAATTTCCAAGCAATTTAACCCCAACCCTAACCTCTTCAACAGCAATGCTTCCAACTGCTCCGAACCTTCAACACTAATTCTGTAAACACTTTCTCTTAAACCTGTTCCTACAACCTACATCAAAACTCTACTCTCTAAGCTAAAACTCCGCCCTGTATCTGCTGATAACATCCCATCATACTTTCTCCAGACAGCAGCTCACTCTCTTGCTCTACCAGTAGCTATCATAATCAATCGCTCCATTTCTGAATCTAAAGTCCCATCAATGTGGAAACAAATCTACACTCTACCTATTCATAAAGGAGGTAGTTCCACAGAAATCTCCAATTTCAGACCTATTGCTATCCTCTCCCCTCTCTCTATAGTCTTGGAGAAATGCATACATACACAAGTTATGCAATATCTCATACAGGAAAAACTACTCACTCCTACACAGCATGGTTTTCGACCTAAACATAGTACCACCACAGCTCTACTAACCTTCTTCTCCACTATTTCTCTAGCCAGAGATGATCATAAACTTATCTCCTGCGTATTCCTTGACCTCTCAAAGGCTTTTGACACAGTCTCTCACTCCCTGCTACTGAACAAACTGTCTGACCTCAAATTCTCCTCAGATGCAGTTGCATGGTTCTCTAGCTATCTCACCGACAGACTGCAATCAGTGAGATGGTACTCTGCACTATCGACTCCAGCTCCAGTCAAAATGGGTGTCCTCAAGGATCCATACTTGGACCAATACTTTTTAATATCTTCATTAACCTACTCTATTCTTTCTGCCCACAGTCTGCTATAGTCCAATACACTGATGACTCTACGGTCATCACCATTGCCAACTCTCCCTCTGAACTCTTATCCACTACCCAGTCATCCTTTAACTCAGTTGAGACACGGCTCTCCAATAAACTTATCCTCAACCCTAAAAAAAAACAAAACTGCTACTCTTTCTCCCCAAAACAGTCAATGACATCAAATCTTCCCTCAAAATTGTATCCGGAAAACCCATCAGAAACTAGGACTTCTGTATAGAAACAAAAAATTTCTCACCTCAGAAGCTAGGATTACTCCCACACATGCTTACATTCTACCTGCTCCAAAATTCTCACTAATCTTGAGTCAACCTACCATAAGACAGCTAGATTTGCAGCTAAACAAACCTATACATCCCACCACTGTTTCTACCTAAAATACTTAAATTGGCTTGAATTACCTTACCTGCTTCTCCTCTCTCAGCTCCAAATCATACACCCCATACTATATAAACCAGCGTTCTGTCCTGCACTATGCTCCCTCATCTCCCACTATTCCATACAAGACTTCTCCGGAGCTCGACCCAAGATCTATATAAGCAATAACCGATGACGTGGTGTGGTATATTAAAGTGTTACCTACGGTTGGTGTGGTTTAATTAAACAAAGGCAGCCATGGGTAAATCTTCAATATACCACAACCACAGAGTCCGTTATTGCTATTATACAATGACATTATTTAAGAAAAAAAATACTTACTTTTCTTAAATAATATCTTTGTATAAAGGCAGATTACTGTTCTTCTGCCGGTTGTGGTATACTGCTTCTTCATTTTGATGTACTGCGCATGCATATGGGACTTGCATTCCCATGCATACCCAGTACATCAAGGCTTTGAAACAGAAGCAACGGAGAAAAGAAAGTCTCTGTTGTTCCATTTTCTCTCTCTTTTTTTTTTTTATTGTAAAAAAATAAAAAGTTTTGGGGCAGTTTATATCAATGGAAAAAAGTCCGGGCGACCGGACCTTTTTCCGTTGGTATATTGTGGGATTTACAAGTGGCACGCTGGTTGGGCTGGCCAATCAGCGTGCACATTTTAGAATATTAATAGGGAGGAATTGTATAATATGCATCTATAAACCCAAGTCAAACTCTGGGTGCAACATATATAGCTACCACCCCTCCATAGCATGGAACAAACTCCCTCTTAAAATCAGAACTCTTGCACATCCTAAACAATTTAAATCAGCCTCAAAAGAGTATTTTAAACTGCAATGGACCTGTCACTGTTCTCACCCTCCCTGAATATATCCATCTAATATACTTTCTTTCTCCTGTGTCATTACTGTTTCACTCTTAGAATCATTCTCTGTCCTTTACAACTTACTCCATCCTTTTTCCTAGATTCACCTCTACACTTTCCTTTTCATTCCTTCTCTGCATTCACCTTTCAAGACACAGTACAGTTCATATGTTTACATAACATCTAGCCTAAATAACCAACTACCTATGCTTTTCATGTAACTTCCTATACATTTATAACTTTATTTGTAACACAGTACTGATGTTGTTTCTTTTGACTTTTAAACATTATTGTATTACTGCACATTTTCTTAAATTTCTTGGAATTTTAAAATTGTAAAATTTGGAGCTTTTCTCCCCGGGCCTCTGCTGAAAAAGGGCTTCTGTCCAGTGAGACACTCCTAGTCAACAAATGTAAAATAAATAAAATAATAATAAATAAAGAGATGAAAGCATTATGTGAGAGAAGACCTGCGTCAGTCATGCACGGCTGTCTTAAGAAGGTAGGCAAGTGGCAATGAACTGAGAGAGATGGTTACAGTTGTGATATCCTGACCCCATGAGAGATGGTTACAGTTGTGATACCCTGACCCCATGAGAGATGGCTACAGTTGTGATACCCTGACCCCAAGAGAGATGGTTACAGTTGTGATACCCTGACCCCATGACAGATGGTTACAGTTGTGATACCCTGACCCCATGAGAGATGGTTACAGTTGTGATACCCTGACCCCATGAGAGATGGTTACAGTTGTGATACCCTGACCCCATGAGAGATGTTTACAGTTGTGATACCCTGACCCCATGAGAGATGTTTACAGTTGTGATACCCTGACCCCATGAGAGATGGTTACAGTTGTGATACCCTGACCCCATGAGAGATGTTTACAGTTGTGATACCCTGACCCCATGAGAGATGGTTACAGTTGTGATAACTGACCCCATGAGAGATGGTTACAGTTGTGATACCCTGACCCCATGAGAGATGGCTACAGTTGTGATACCCTGACCCCATGAGAGATGGTTACAGTTGTGACACCCTGACCCCATGAGAGATGGTTACAGTTGTGATACCCTGACCCCATGAGAGATGGTTACAGTTGTGATACCCTGACCCCATGAGAGATGGTTACAGTTGTGATACCCTGACCCCATGCGAGATGGCTACAGTTGTGATACCCTGACCCCATGAGAGATGGTTACAGTTGTGATACCCTGATCCCATGAGAGATGGTTACAGTTGTGATACCCTGACCCCATGAGAGATGGCTACAGTTGTGATACCCTGACCCCATGAGAGATGGCTACAGTTGTGATAACCTGTCCCCATGAGAGATGGTTACAGCTGTGATACCCTGACCCCATGAGAGATGGTTATAGTTGTGATACCCTGACCCCATGAGAGATGGCTACAGTTGTGATACCCTGACCCCATGAGAGATGGTTACAGTTGTGATACCCTGACGCCATGAGAGATGGCTACAGTTGTGATACCCTGACGCCATGAGAGATGACTACAGTTGTGATACCCTGACCCCATGAGAGACGGTTACAGTTGTGATACCCTGACCCCATGAGAGATGGTTACAGTTGTGATACCCTGACCCCATGAGGGATGGTTACAGTTGTGATACCCTGACCCCATTTAGAAAATGGGAAAAGTGGAGTTGAGGATGATGGTAATGTTGTTTGTTCATCTGCTGTAATGGGGGTTGGTCGGTCATTAAGTTAAAGTGTCTGCCCAAAAGGTAGCACTTTAAAGATATAAAGGCCCGTGTCACAACCAAGCACTCATTCACTGTGACTAAATGATTCTTTTTAACATTGTTCAAGTTTCAACTATTACAGCAGACAAGGTGCTCCTCTCACCATGAATACCTTGGGGGTAACAATTCTCCCAAACCTAACTCTGATGTATCCATATACAGAATAAATTCCTTAGTAAAATTAGAATCACGTACACTGGTTCAAAACATAACTTATTTTACCTATTAAAAGCCTGTCTGCTTCAAGGCAATATTGTACTTTGATAGCAGCCTTTCCTTTTGTGAGATCTGTCAAAAGACATGCAAAAGTTCCAAAACAATATAGATTTTCTGTAAATACCTACATATTCCATGAAGAGCCTTTACTTGTCTTTTAAATGAGGGGTGTAGACCAGTTTTGTAAGGCATCTCCTTTTTCTCCTTGTGTTTTTACCACTCCTCTTATTACCAGGTATTACAGATATTTGGCTTCCAACATGCCTATTTTAGTTTTCTTACCATTCAGTCAAATCTGCATGTCGTATACATTATAGCAAAGCCTGCACTTTTGATAAGCAAGACTTTCACTTTTCTGAAAGGATGATCATGCCATCTAGGTATGTAGCAGTGCATATTAAGTGGGGCTAAAGTATTTTACCCATCAAAAAGGTAGCTGGAACTCTATGCAGGCTAAAACACTAGCACTTTGTACTGAAAGACTTTCAGGGTTTGCAAAGACTGTTTTTCCCGCTCTAGTGGAAGGCAAAAGTTGTTCTGTCATTATCCCTTTGTCAAGCTTAGAGTTGTCTGGTAAAAAGCTAGAGTGTTCACTGTGTAATACCCTAAACTTCTTGTACTGGACGTTCATGGGATATATGTAAATGACCCCTTAAGGCCTTACCAGTGTTTCTGAAAGCCCACAACTTTTCATTTTTTTTACTTTTTAAGTATTTACTTGTTCACTCAGGCCAATAAAGCCATTCCCCACCTGCTGTAAACCTGCTATGTTTTGCCTTTTTTCTGAACTCATCAGTGCAACTTAACAGGAATGTTTGTATATATTTTGGCAATATACAGCTTAAGGCCAACCCTAACATCCTGAAATATGAAAGTGCTGGCAATAAACGCCACATAAAATTCACACAAACTAATGGTTAAAAAGGTCACAAACCATTCAGTAAAAACACCAGAAAGACCAGTTAAACTAGTGTCCTCACAATGTAACACATTAAAACCCCCTGTAGCGGAGGCCCATGGGATATATGCAAATAACTCCTTAAGAGCATACCTGTGTTTCAGCTACATGGCTTCAGAAAGCTCACACATATCATATATACATTCATTTTTAATATCCATTTCTAATACCCATCCATCATTCACAACCAAACTCTGTCCTTCACAGGGATGCTGCAGACTATTATGGTACGCACTGAGAATACGGCACTGATGTTTTGGTCAGTTTATCACAGAATGTGTACAAACACAAGTGCACACACACACACACACACTATGCACATGCATATACTAATTTACACAACATCAATACGTGTACCACATTTTCTCTGGGAGGTGGGAGGAAACCACAGCACCCAGACAAATCCAACAAGGAGCTGGGAAGGACAAGTAGACTCCACACAAAGTACCTTAACTGAGAAAATCAAACCCAAAAACTTCATGCTGGGAAGTGAAACTACTACTTGCCAGAGTGCCACTAATCTGCCCTTTCAAATTTATCCATTTCAAGATCATAAATACATACATAGACTATACAAATATAAGTAAATATGCGTGTGTGTGTGTGTGTGTGTGTGTGTGTGTGTATATATATATATATATATATATATATATATATATATATATGTGTGTGTTTGTGTATGCATACATACACACACACACACACACACACACACACACACACACACACACACACACACACACACACATATGGGTCTACTTTACATCAATGAAATTACACTTCTCAGAAATTTAAAACCACAGGACAACTATGCCGAAAACCTACTTCAACAAATGGTCAGATCACCTGAATTTTATTTCTGGAAAGGAACCAGTTGGTCAACATGGGGAAATTTGCCTTTTTCCTCACTATAGTGCGATCTTGGAGCTAATATATTTAGTTGGGGGGGGGGCACATCCCCCACAGGGGTGGGTTTGATATGCTTCAGTTTATTTATTTTGTAGTGTTGGCCAAGTTGTTCCTTTCCCGAAAGTAAAATTCCAGTGATCTGACCATTCATTAAAGTAGGTTTTCGGCATAGTCATCTCATGGTTTTACATTTTGGAGACGTGTAATTTCGATGATGTTGTAAAGTAGACCTATACATCTATGATGGAATGATGAACTGTGTACAACTTCTCATCAATGGTTGACACATGGCTATACTTCCACATATACACATGAACATATACAGCACATCTTTTGCTCTCTGGTTTCTGTTAAATGAACTGAAGAGTGCTACTATATGTATTTATACTTGCATACATATATGTGACGATAAAAAGTAAAGCCAGCACAGCTAGCTGGAATTTTGTAAATAATTTTATGTCATTTGTGAATATCAAGCTGATTTATACAAGATGCTTGTGTTACAAATGTATTAGAACTGTATGTCATGTACATCAAATTGATCTGTACAGATGTTTGTGTTGAAAAGGTATTCGTAAAGTGCTTGTGTTCGAAATGTATACAAAGTGTGCCCTACTGGGGAGAACAGAAACATACATGCACTATTGTAACTTTTAAATGTAAGTTTTAACAGAGGAAACTGGAAGATTAAGCTCAATCCAGCAAACTTTAAAATATATCTGAAATTAAATTGCTTTATGGGCTGGGCCATAAAGATGCTATCTCACAGGTTTCAATGCAGCCAGAGATACAAAGTCTGTATTAGGAAGATTCTATATTGTCTTTGGGGTGAACTAATTACTACTCTGGAAGCATGGAGGTATGAAATTGTTTTACGACTTCCAGCACCTACCACAGATCTCAGCAAAAGCCCTTGTCTGTGCATTTTTACAGGTAGGTGCTAAACCTTGCCAGCTTCCAGCAATGGGGGTTTGCATGGGAACTAGAAGTCAGATGACGAGAAGTGATGTCATTCTGCAAACTATCCCCAAAAGTAATATTTTAGATATTATTTTGAGAAGTCTCTTAGTGAGACAGAGCATTCTGTATTCTGTCTTGGGCCTGACAACAAGAAGGACCATTCACTACATCATCTGCCTTGCTCTATTAAGTAAGTAGGGAATAATAATTCTCTTAGGAATATAGTGAAGCTTAGTTGACATATTGTTTTTCTTTATTTGAGTCTGTCCTTCAAAGTTCTTTTAAATATTTCCTGTGATTCTGAACTCTGATGTCACTGTGAATATATACTTAGTATTTTCTTGTTATTTTATTTATTATTAAACACATTTAAACCTTTCATTGTTGCTGATCTTTGTAGAGATATTTAAGTTTTGAGAGTATTTGCATATTTATTTGGTGACACTGTGTGGGACACTCTTAATAACTTTGCTTTTGGTCAAACTACCATTTGTATTAATATTAATTTCAGTCAGTATATTGGGTACCCTTCTAAGAACTTTAAGGTAGCTGGAAGGAGTGTCTGGTGGCAGTAGTAACAAGCTTATAGTCTGGGCAGAAGGGGACATAGCTAGTAAACCTGTGCCAGCCTTTCCCAGGGCTGTGTGTGTGTGTGTGTGTGTGTGTGTGTGTGTGTGTGTGTGTGTGTGTGTGTGTGTGTGTGTGTGAACTGCTTGGACAGGGACATGAAACACTGGTTGGACAGAGAAGGTGCTGGAGGTCTTGGCTTGGACATTCAGCTGAGATCTCAACTCTATAGCTGTGCCAGTGTGGAGTCTTATTGGGGATGTGGAGAAAGAGGGAGAAAACAACACCAGACTGTGTTCCCAGTGTGCTCTTATGGGAAACTGTGATTTATTGTGCTTGATGGAGAGAGATGCATCCGGAGATGCTGTGTGTATACCTGTTACCCTCCCAGTGAACATCCCCCACTGGTGCCAGAGGTGAGAAATGAGGCTCCTTGATTACTGGTCCAGAGGTGGGGCGTCACAATATAAATACAGATACAAACATTACATCCATCCACTGCATCAAATCACATTTGATACCTACTGATACCAAACAATTATATATACATATTTAAATCCATACACATATATGTATGTGTGCTTTATCCAATTCAGTATCATAACACACATTATATATAAATATGAGTGTGTGTGTTTATACACACACATGTATGTTTGCATGTGCGTTTGTGTGTATGTATGTATATATCTATCTCTCTCTATATATATATATATATATATATATACATACACACACACACACACACACACACACACTGACAGATGCACACACATGGATATATAACTTCTTCAACGCGAGTGCATCTGAAAAGTGAAATACGTACATGAGCAAATAAGCACACACACACAAAACTTGTATACATATCTGCATAGCATATGAAAAGTATTTTATGCCTGCAAATAAAATTGGGGTGATACTCTTTTTACATTATGGTTGAATACTGCCATCTGGTGGAAATAACCCACATTTTGTCAGCATTTCTAATTCAGGCTTCATCAATCTTGGTTGTATTCTTAAATGTTTACGTGTTGAAAATGTGTGTCAGAAACAGGAACATCTTTCAACTTTTATACATTTAATCACAATATGCAAGCAGCATTAGTGGAGTGGATGAATAAGTGACTGTTGCTAATAACATAATGAACTTTCACTTCTCAGTTTTAGTCAGTAGATTACAGTTACCTGGAGCACCCCATCAAGAGATGCATCTAAAACCTTTTTTCTAAAGAATGAACTCTTCAAAAACTATCCTGAAAATCAACAATATTGTTATCAAATTAGTTATATCTTATGTTTATGTCCTGCACAGTTCATTTATTTTTTTAATATGTGACCTTGAATTTTAAAATGTACTTTTAATCTCTTTTTTTGTGCATACCATTCACTGGTTGCTACCAGGCTGGGGACTACTGTGCCTTGCCTGTTAATCAGTAAATGCCATACTTCTACAAGTGTTTCATGGTAAAATGGCAGAAAAGTAAGCAGCTGTTCAGGGGGAAGTATAGTGTGCTAATACGCAACGAGTGTAACAAAGGCAACCTGTGCATTATACAAAAGAGTGTGTTATAAAAATGCTGTGCTCATATACTGAGAACAGCAGTCCTTATTACTTTCCCCTAGTGCTTTGAAGCAGGCCTTGGCTTCCACCAAGGAACAGTCCAGCCTCTGAGAAAATGGAGGTGCCTATCAGTTGTCTGATCCTCCTTCCACTTGACTAACACTGGCACTCTGCCCACTATGTGAACCCAGGTCACCCTAATGCTTTACAAATGGATATCTTTTCTTTTCCCACCTATTTATTATCCTCTGTGCCCTCACTTTAGGGAAACAGAGATGGTCTCAAGACACAGTCTTCATTTCAGCCAGTCAGGTGACCCCACCTCTCCATCACCAAACCTGGATAACTAGTACCGCAGGTGATCACCTGATCTCTATGTTAAACAGACATGGCTTGGATTTTTAACTGCAATTTCAACCAAGTTATTTCATTTGTCTGTCTATTTATGCTGTCAATGGCATTGTGTCAACATAAATGCTCCCACCAATAAACACAATACATGCTTACAGTGCCTGTAACTTGAAATACATTTATTTCAGACAGTCACTATAATGTACAGTTGTTCATGTAAAACTTACTATAACAACAGATGTTCAAATGATCACTTCTACGGCAGCCCAAGTTATATTGGTTACATCCTGCACAGGATATAACAGCAAGCCAACTTTCAAAGCTTTAGGATACATTCCAGTCTTCCAATGAGCTGACTAAAAGATAGGTTTTGGTGTCAAGCCGTTCAGAACTTTCATGTCAACTAAGAGAGGGAGGCTGGCGCCCAGAGAGGACACTGCTAGGAACAAAAAAAAAAAAAAAATGTCCATACCCTGGCATAAAAAAGACACCCAACAAAAATAAATAAATAAATAAATAAAACAGATGGATGGAAGGAGTGAATGGCTATTGCAGCAGTGATCATTCAGACATGTACTGTAATGCTAAGTTTTAATTACACATCTATAAGCATACATTACCACAGAATAGAACTGGGAAGTGGAAAGCGAAGGGTGCTGGAGACCCTGGAGAGTAGTCCTAACAAAGCCTGTCCTAGGCTTGGAGAAGGAATCTAACTTATAGTGCTTTGTAAACGTATGTCAAGAGGACAAGGTTGCTACTTCTAGAATACTTCTACAGTCCAACCTTTTCCAAAAAGCCATAGATTAAATCAAGGCCCTGTTTGAGAGTGCCTTAACCCTGCCTGGAATAGTTATGTTGTGGTGGCAATAACAAAAGGTAATAATCTGAGACAACTATTTGAAACAGTCTGCATAGACACAGGTTATCCTTTTCTTACCTGCACAAGAAATGAACAACTGAGAGGAAGTTCGGATTTTGTTCTGTCAAGATACAACTGTAACTGTCTGTGGACATCTGAGGTATGAAGAATCCTGTCTCCTTCATTTCTGGGTTCAGAAAAGAACACAGGGAGATGGACAGTTTGGCTTTAAGTGTATTGATACACTTCTCATACTACTGTGTTTTACAATTAATTTAATTTTTGGATACACCCCTGACATTAAACCATTAAGGAGCTTTAAAACAAAACAAAGATTATAACACTTTTATTGTAGTTTTACTACTGGCTCAGATTTTCCTTATGACCACATCCACAAAATGATGTCAAGTTAATTATTGACAATAATTTACATAAGATGCAAAGGATTCTGTGTAATCACAAGCATCATATTTCTTTAGAGGAACAGCTACTTGTTTACAGTACAGTTTAACTAACAGGATCAAATATGTAAATTTTTCAAGAATGGGTGTTCCACCTGTGTGAACAGCTGAAAAACTGTCTTGCTAGTATATAAGATCCCCTTACTGCTGCAGCTAGCATGGAAAAATGTAGATTATACACTAATGTAGGAAGTGAGGGATTGTGGGTACAGACTTTCATGATGTAATATCAGGCATCTTCAGTTTTAAGAAAATTTGAAGGGGTGGTGCTTATGAATGAAATTAATTGTGAAAACAGCCCATTACTTCCCTCAAACACTAAAATGTGATACAGTATATTGTAAAAAAATACTACCATCACAAAGGGTTGATTATTTACATTTGCTAAGGAAAGTCTGACAATGCACTTTAAAGTAAACTCAGATACCACTTTAAACATAAAAGAAAGATTACTTTTCAAAGAAACAGTCTCTGTGGAAAATGAGACAATGTTGACCCACCAAAAGAAACTGCAACTCGGACACTCTTCCTGCAGGGAACTTTTCCATGAGCAAAGAGTTAGGAAGGCACAACTAGCAACTGCTCTTCAATAAAACAGTTAGTTGGGGTGAGCGTGGATGTAAGGAGAACTGTTTTTTTTGCTCTTCAGTGGAAGAGCTAGCTTGTGGGGGGAGGGGGGTAATAACACCATATTACAGTGAATTTTTTTTGCTCTTCAACTGAAGAGCTAGATGTGGGGAGGGGGTGGTGGTGGCGCGGATGTAACTGTAATAATGTAGAATGCAATGATTGAGTTATTACAGGGAAGTGCTTTATTTGTTTATTTATTTTGTTCTTCAGTTCAAGAGCTACCTAGGTGGGGTGCTGTCTTGTGGTATTGGCACAGGGCGTTGATTCAGACAGCTATGCCTCTGAGTAAAACTCTTTTCTCTGTTAAGAACCTCAAGTCAGCCACATGAGCTAGTTCAAATAGAGCAAGAGTTAATTAAGATCACAAGCAGGAGCCAATTGTTTTTGACATGACAATACCTTGAAAGAGGGGGATTTACTGGCAGCCATGCTAAGATCACTAGTAAATGAACTTTGGTACACGAGTAAGACAGACCATAAGAAGGTAACTCACACAAATATAGAGAAACACTGGCCTTCAATGGATGCTTGTTATGTTTTTGGC
Organism: Protopterus annectens; assembly: GCF_019279795.1. Lineage (NCBI taxonomy): Eukaryota > Metazoa > Chordata > Ceratodontiformes > Protopteridae > Protopterus > Protopterus annectens. Next base: position 1,116,550,375 of record NC_056733.1, on the reverse strand, counting down.
ACCAACTTGAAAATCTTTTCCATTTCCATACATTTGACGTTCTAGTAGCAGACTTTGTCTACATTAGTACCTGCTTTACATCCTTAGTAAAGAGGTGCCTAAAAGACATTGAGACCCTATCATCTAGTAAGTTAGTTGAAGTTATTTGGGGTCTGGATGTATCAAACACCCCTGTTCTTCTCTGAGTTGATCCAGTCTGTGAGGAAGGTTGTGGTTAATTGCCCCTGATCAATTTCAAAAGACAAGAGAACCACTGTTGCCTAGGCCAGAAGGGAGCTACCACAATGATCTCTTTTGAAGTCTTCAGAAGTGCCCTGGATATCAGTGGAAAGGGTGGAAAAGCATACAGGAACATTCCAGTCCATGAAAAAAAAAAAAAATTTTGTCTTCCAGGTCATCTTATATGTCGTCCTGGAGCAGCATTTTGTCAGCTGATTGTTACGAGAGGAGGCAAAAACGTCAGCTTGAGAACTCCCCACAGATGGATCAAATTTTTTGAAGACTCCCTGACCAATTTTCCATTTTTGAAGGTCTGCCTTTGTACTGCTCAGCTTGTCTGACACACAATTTTGCTCTGAAGGAATGTAGGATGCCTGCAGAAAGAGATTGTGCTGTAAAGATGTAGAGCTGTATCCTATGCTAGCATAGCTAGTCCGAACAAGGGGTCAATATCTGTTTCCCCTTGCTTGTTTATGTTTATTGTTAGTCCTTCTGAATGATGCAGGAGTCTAAATCTCAGAGACATAATGATTAGTTTACTGTAGTAAATCCTTGTTTTTCATGTATATGTTGCTTTGAATATTTTCTGTAAACCAGTTGTTGATTATCACTTACAAAAATAAGTAAACAATCTGTAGAACATGTGGAGCTTCTTTCCCCGGGCCTCCGCTGGAAATGGGCTACTTAGCAAAGTCGGACAAACCCAGTCAACAAATGTAAAATAAAATAAATAAATAAAATGTACTACACCAATGTGGTATCGTTTGTAACAATTTCAAATGGTCCTGGAGACCAGGGGTGATTCAGACAGTTAAGTATCTCTCTTTGTTGACCCAAATATCTTGCACTTTTATCTCCCCTGACATTGCTCCCCAAGCAGAGTCCAGGACATCTGTGATGACTGACTGTTTTGGAGCAGGAGTGGAAAAGGAGAGACCTGTGTTCATGGATAGTTAATGTCTCCAGCACGTGATTTCTCTTCTCACAGATCCCAGAAATGGAATCTGAGAAAATAATGGGTATTGGTGCGGAGACCTCCGATACCACTGTACCTTTCTCAAGTGGAGTTTTGTTAGAGTTATCATGAGAATCATAGATGCCATGAGACTCAGAATTCTGAGTTATTCCCTCTTAGTGACTACATTCTGAGCAGGAAACCCCTGGAACAGATCTAAATATAGATCTATTTTTTCCTAAGGAAGAAAAGCTATTTTTCTGAGGTGTGTAGAGGATACACCAGAAACCCAATCCTGTGTGATGGAGTCAAAAAGGATTTCTGAATGTTTGCTTGGAATCCAGCCTGCACAGTAGATCATACCCAAGTGAAAGATTCCTGTCACTTTGAGCAAGACTCTGCAAAAATAAGCAAGTTGTCTAAATATGGAAAATGTGAACAGCCTGCAATGGACTATGACAGGAGCTAGACACTTTGTGAGCACTCTTGGAGCAGTACATAGCCCAAAGTTAAGGCAGAGAATTGACAATGTGATCCAGACAAATAAATCCTAAAGAAATATCTTGAAATCTGGATGAACAAGAATAAGATGATGAACATCTTAAATTAGAAGTTATGTACTCACCATAACGTTCCATCTGAGTAGGTGACTTCATTCGGATGCAACCTGTGGGTATCGGATCCGACCTCGGATCCGAGCCGGCAATTCAAAAGCTTAGGCTCCGAGCTCCTAGCTCCTCCCTCTTACCCATAATCCCCTGCCAAGCTCTGACTGACCTCAGATTGAGTTTGCCTCAAAATACTGACAACAGTACACTAAAACAGCATAAATACTCGCTCTAAAAAGGTCAGGGGGATGGAGGGGGGGATGGTTGCATCCGAATGAAGTCACCTACTCAGATGGAACGTTATGGTGAGTACATAACTTCTAAATCTGAAGTAGGCAGACTTCATTCGTCTGCAACCTGTGGGACAGAGTCCCTAGCTACCTGAATCTTGGGCGGCCGCCATGGAAGGATGTTCCGGAGCACCGCTGAGCCAAAGGATGCTCTTCCTCTAGAAACAACATCCACCTTGTAATGAGAAATAAAAGTATGAGGCGAGGCCCAAGTAGCTGCCGCGCAGATATCATCCAATGATACACGGGACTTAAAGGCGGCTGACGTGGAAATTGCCCTAGTAGAATGAGCCGTAACCCTCTGAGGAGCAGGTCTGCCTGAAGTGTCATATGCCTGCAGAATACAATTAGCAATCCATTTAGATAGAGCGACTTTAGATACTGCTTTACCCAGAGCAAATTTAGCAAAGGAGACGAACAGCTGATCTGATTTCCTGTGGCCAGCTGTTCTGTTAATATAAAACGTAATTGTCTATGAACATCCAAGGAATGCAATTTGTATTCTCCTTTGTTTGAGTACTTGGGAAAAACACGGTAAATTGATTGACTGGTTAATATTGGATTCAGAAGAGACCTTCGAAGAAAGGATGGATTGGTCCTGAGGCACACCCTATCAGGGAAGAAAGAAAGGTAAGGCGGTTTGACACACAGAGCCTGAAGCTCAGACACTCTTCTGGCTGAAGTGATAGCTACCAGGAAAGCAGTCTTCCAGGAAAGGTACTTTAAATCAGAAGAAGCTGCAGACTCGAAGGGAGGAGCAGTAAGGGCCTGCAGGACTAAAGACAAGTCCCAAGGCGGTACAACCTCCTTGACTGGAGGCCTTAACAAAAAAACTCCTTTGAGAAAAGTTTTGCATAATTTAGCCCGTCATAAGGGGAGCTGTGTCATGACCAATGTGATAATGCGAGATAGCTGCCAATTGTACCTTAATCGTGGAAGAACTAGCCCCTTGATGAAAGAGGTCTGTTAGAAAATCCAGCACCGCTGACATAGGTGCCGAGAAAGGATCTAAAGTTCTTTGCCCTGCCCATATAGAGAATCTCTTCCATTTACTCCGATAAACCTGCCTGGTGGAAGGTTTATGAGCAGCCACTAAAATGGCCTTGACCGGTGATGAGATACCGAGTCCTAATTAAGGTTGGAACTGGAGCAGCCAAGCTGTCAACTTCAGGGTCCGGAGATTGGGAACTGACATTCCCAGAGGGTGAGATATGAGATCCGCAATTGGATCCAGAATCCATGGTGGATTGATTTTGTGAGACCATACGAAGGGGAACCAAGGTTGTCGAGGCCAGAATGGGGCAATGAGAATCATTCTGCTCCCCAAACTGTTGGCTTTCTGCAGAAGCCTCTGCATCAGAGGAAGTGGAGGGTAGGCATAAAGGAGACCGGGAGGCCAAGCATGCACCAGAGCATCCCTCGGGAACTCCCCTGGTGGGGGAAGCAGAGCGAAGAAATTGTCGCATTTGGCGTTTGAGGGAGAGGCAAAAAGATCGCAACAGGGTTGCCCCCAAACGGCAAAAATCTTCTTCGCTACTTGAGGATTGAGAGACCACTCGTGTGGAGAAAGGATAGTGCGACTGAGCTTGTCCGCAAGGAAGTTGGACTTTCCCGGAATGTGCGTTGCTACCAGAAAGCGTTTGGTGGAAATTGCCCATTCCCAGACTCTCATGGCCTCTCGACAAAGGGGGTAAGACCTGGTTCCTCCCTGCTTGTTGATATACCAGACTACCGACATGTTGTCTGTCTGAATCGCAATAGTCCCTGAAGGAAGAACGTGGTGAAGTGCTTGCAACGCTAGGAGCACCGCCCTCATTTCCAGGACATTTATTGCAATGACGTCTCTGTGGGATTCCACGTGCCTTGGACAATCTTTCCCGCAGAATGCCCCCACCCGAGGCAAGAAGCCCAAAGAAGGGAGTCCCTGCACACTCGTGACAATGGAGCGAGGCCCCAAGGGCCCGAAGAAGCCAAGAAGATCCGCTGCAACGGCATGAATAGGGTAAGCGCCAAGAAAAAGGGCCACGACCAAGTCATTGAAGTGCAGGACGCTGAAAGACACGAAGGCGCCAAACCGTCGGGGTAGGAAGCTGCATTGATGGTGAGATCCGTCAAAATTAACTTGGGCGGTCTGGAAACCGTTGATCTGGTGCCAGTCTTGGTCTATGAAAATAATCCTGGTGGCAAAAGATCCCCGTTTTTTCGTGGGGCCAGCCTTGGTGCGGAAAAAAAGTAATCCCTGGAGCCCAGGTGGGGGGTTTAAACCCCAGGACCGGTGCCCCGGGGTGAGGAAAAACCAAAAGGACCCCACTGGTGCTGCCCCCAGCCGGGAAAAACCCCCCGGGGCTGGGGACCAAAGGGAGGACCCTTTAGGTTAAAGGGGCCTCCAGCCCCCCCAAGAAATTGGGTTCGGGTTTTCCATCCGGGAATTTTGGTTGGTTTCTTAAAGGTTTAATGGGAAAGGTCTAAGAGGGGAAATTGTTTCGGACCAAAGAACCTTTTTAAACCCCAACCGGTTTAACTGGGGGCTGATGGTCTTTTTCGCTCTTTTTGGAAAGCCCCCTTGGGGGTAAAAAATCTGGGGGGGAATTTGGGAAACCTTTAAAAGGTTTTTACCTCTTGGGTTTAACTCCGCCCCTTTTTCTGTGTTTGGACCCAAAAATTTGGGCCTTGAAAGGAATCCTCCGGAAAACCGGGGAAACCCCAGGGGTGTTGGGGGGCTCCCAAGAAAGGTCTCGGACCAAAGCCGGGGCCCCTGCCTCAGCAGACGACCCCCGCCCCTTCCCCGGGGGCTGGGTTTCCGAGAAAGGGTTGGGGCCCGATTCGGAACCCCCTCCTTTTTCGCCCTTTGGGTTTTTAAAAAGGACCTTTGGGGTGGGAAGCGGACTTCGGAACACTCTTCCGTCCTTTTGGTTCTATGGAAAGGCTTGCCAAAAAAGAACCATCGAGGGGCAGAAGGTCGCCTTGGGCTCTGCAAATCAATGGCGGAACCCGGCTTGCCCAAACAAAGGCCCTCGGGCTTAGGGTCCCTTGAAAATGGCAAAACCCAATGGAGGAACCGGCCCGGGGGGCCCCTTGGGTGGTTCCTGTTTTTCCCCCCTCGAGATGGACTGGGAGAGCAGGTATTTTAATCAGATCCGCTGCATTCCTTTAATTCCTGTTTACCTCTCAAGGAGGGTGCTGAAATTTAAAAACGTTTCCCTGCATCCTAAGACCCTTTTCCCGGAGGTTCAGGGCTCTCCGGGAATTCTCTTTCTGCGCCATCCATGCATCACGGGGACCCTTCCCGGGGTGCGGGGGATGGGAAAAACCCTCCGGGGGCAGGGATCTCAAAGGTTCCGGACCCCTTACCCGTGGGTGTCCCAAGGGGGAAAAAAGGGGGCAAAAGGTAAAGGGCCCGGGTTCCCCAAAAAAAGATCCCCGGGGAAACCGGGGGACCACCCCGATTTTAAACCCTGATGCCCCCAAAAGACTCCTCGGAAACCCGGGAGCCCCCCCATCCAAACTTTTTTCCCTGAGGCTCCAAATGGCCCCCTCGTTACCTTGGGGGGTTCTTCATCCCTGTCCAAATACCCCAGGGAGTTTCCCAAAGGGCCCTTGGGGGTTAGGCGGGCTTCCCGGGGCCGGCCGGGGGGCCTCCCCCGCAATGGAGTCGGGAACCGTGGCAGGGCCCGGGGTCCGGGCCTGGCGGCCCCCCCACTGCAAGGGGGGAGGAGCCTCAAGCCCGGGGGCCCACCCCACCCTCCCCGGACCGGGGGGAGCCAAAGCTTTAGACCCGGGCCCCACCTACCGGGCCCCCGGCCCGGATCCGGGGGCCCCTCGGTCCGGGGGCCGTCCCGGACCGGGGGGGCCCACGACGCCCCCCTCGGATCCGACTGGACACTATCGGGAGGAAAGTAGCTTTCCGAGCTGAAGCTCAGAACTCTTCGGAAGGTACTACAGAAAGCAGCTCAGGAAGGACTTAAGGCTGCAGGCTAAGAGAGCGTAACCTCGACTAAAGCAGTCAAGTAAACTCCTTGAAGTCAAACTCTGGAAGTTGCATACCGCCATAAGGAGCTGTGTCATGACCAATGTGATAATGCGAGATAGCTGCCAATTGTACCTTAATCGTGGAAGAACTAGCCCCTTGATGAAAGAGGTCTGTTAGAAAATCCAGCACCGCTGACATAGGTGCCGAGAAAGGATCTAAAGTTCTTTGCCCTGCCCATATAGAGAATCTCTTCCATTTACTCCGATAAACCTGCCTGGTGGAAGGTTTATGAGCAGCCACTAAAATGGCCTTGACCGGTGATGAGATACCGAGTCCTAATTAAGGTTGGAACTGGAGCAGCCAAGCTGTCAACTTCAGGGTCCGGAGATTGGGAACTGACATTCCCAGAGGGTGAGATATGAGATCCGTGGATCCAGAATCCATGGTGGATTGATTTTGTGAGACCATACAAGGGGAACCAAGGTTGTCGAGGCCAGAATGGGGCAATGAGAATCATTCTGCTCCCAAACTGTTGGCTTTCTGCAGAAGCCTCTGCATCAGAGGAAGTGGAGGTAGGCATAAAGGAGACCGGGAGGCCAAGCATGCACCAGAGCATCCTCGAACTCCCTGGTGGGGAAGCAGAGCGAAGAAATTGTCGCATTTGGCATTTGAGGGAGAGGCAGAAAAGATCGCAACAGGGTTGCCCCCAAACGGCAAAAATCTTCTTCGCTACTTGAGGATTGAGAGACCACTCGTGTGGAGAAAGGATAGTGCGACTGAGCTTGTCCGCAAGGAAGTTGGACTTTCCCGGAATGCGTTGCTACCAGAAAGCGTTTGGTGGAAATTGCCCATTCCCAGACTCTCATGGCCTCTCGACAAAGGGGGTAAGACCTGGTTCCTCCCTGCTTGTTGATATACCAGACTACCGACATGTTGTCTGTCTGAATCGCAATAGTCCCTGAAGGAAGAACGTGGTGAAGTGCTTGCAACGCTAGGAGCACCGCCCTCATTTCCAGGACATTTATTGCAATGACGTCTCTGTGGGATTCCACGTGCCTTGGACAATCTTTCCCGCAGAATGCCCCCCCACCCGAGGCAAGAAGCGTCCGTGGTCACTGTGGCTCGGGGAAATGCAGCGCAAAAAGGTCTCCCTGCCAGGGGCTCCGGAGAAAGAAGCCACCAAAGAAGGGAGTCCCTGCACACTCTGCTGATCGCAATCGGAGCGTTTAGAGAAGAACAAAGAGGGGACCACTGAACTTGAAGGGTCCATTGAAGAACCCGCATGCGTAAACGGGCATGAATGAGAAGCGGAATAGCTGCCGCCATAGAACCTAGGGCCCTCAGGACCGAAGCTGCAGTTGGAGATGGTTGCAGGATCGCTGTCACATGACACTTCAGGCTGGCAATACGGTCTGGGGTGAGGAAGGCTCGCATTGATCTGGTGTCTAGTCTTCCTCCAATGAAATCTATAACTTGTGTGGGGTTCAGAAAAGATTTCTCCCAGTTTATCGTGATGCCCAGCCTTGGTGCTAGTTGAAGAAAGTAATCCCTGGCTGAGCACAGAAGATGCCTTGATGATGCCGTCAGGAGCCAGTCGTCCAGATGCGGAAAGACCTGTAATCCCTGGAGCCTCAGGTGGGCCGCTACCACCGCTAGCACCTTGGTGAACACCCTGGGGGCTGAGGTGAGACCAAAGGGGAGGACCCTGAACTGGTAATGACTGGCTCCCAGCCGGAAGCGAAGAAACCTCCTGGATCGTCTGTCCATCCGAATGTGGTAGTACGCATCCTTGAGGTCTATGGAGCACATCCAGTCGTTCTCTCTCAAGAGGGGGAGTATAGATTGCAGGGTGACCATCCGGAACTTTTGCTTGGTTAGTGACAGGTACAACTGGGAAAGGTCTAAGATTGGTCTTAAGTCCCCGTCTTCTTTGGCACCAAAAAGAACCTGGAGTAAAACCCTAATCCGTTTGATCTGGGGACGCTGGATGGCTCTTTTTTCTAGCAGCTGCCTGATTTCGATAGCTGCCGCCTGCCTTTGGTCGGGTGGAACATCTGGGAGGCTGCGAGATTTGGGAACCTTGAATAGGGGAATAGAATATCCTCTGGATATAACTCAAGCACCCAACTGTCTGTTGTTATGGACTCCCAAGAAGTCAGGTGCATCGAAACCGCCCCCCGACTGCCTCCAGAGACGGACAGCCGGGCAACCCTTCAGGGCTGCTGCGTGGGTCTCTCAGAGAAAGGTTCTCTGGACCCAAAGTTGCCAGGAGCCCCTGCCTCTAGTACGACGACCTCCCGTCCTCCTCTGCCACGGAAGGACTGGTTATCCGGAGCAGGTTGGGACTGCTGCGACTTCCGGAACCACATCTTCTTCTGTCCCTTTTGGTTCTTAGAGAAGGACCTCTGGGAGCTGAGAAGCGGACTCACGGCAGACAGCGTCTTCCCGCCCTTTTCGCTCTGGACTAATGTCTCGCGAACAGTCTTGCCAAACAAGGCAGAACCATCGAAGGGGCATTCAAGGTCGCCTTGAAGGGCTCTGCAAAATCACAATGGGGAGCCAGGCCTGTCGCCTCATGACTAGGCCTGCTCCGCTGGCTCTAGCGGCCCTCAGTAGCATGAGACAGTAGCCGACAGAAGTATTGGAAACTGATCTGAGAGTGGCCATTCGGGTGGAGTAAACCTGTTTATCCTCACCGAGATGGACTCGGGGAGATGCAGCGTATTCTTTAATCAGATCCCGCTGCATCCTAATGACATGTGCCATGTAGTTCAGCTCTCAAGGAGAAGGTTGCTGAACTAAAACTCGCTTCCCAATGCGATCCATCGAACGGGACTCCTTGCCCGGAGGATGCACGGAGGGACTCTCCTGGGCCAATTCCTCTTCGTGGCTGCAGCCATCATCATGGCATCTACTGGGGACCCTTACTCCAGTGGGTGCGGTCTGATGGAGGGAAAGAATGCGGTCCGGGCGCTTGGGGATAGGCTCAATGGTGTCCGGATCCTTCCACGCCCTGATGGAAATAAGATCCACCAGGGGGTCAGCAGGAGGGACACCCAAGAGGTAGAAGGGCCCGCCTCGAATGCCTCCAAGAACACAGACTCGTCGAAGAAGCCTTGGGGCAGACCACCCCGATCCTTAACATCTCCATGATGTCTCCAAATGAGACGTCCTCAGGGGTAACCTAGGGAGCCTTCCTTCATCCAAATCTGTGTCTTCAGTGACGGACTCAGGGGAGTCCATGTGCCTCCTCTTGCACTTACGCCCGAGCTACTTCATCGCGCGGGCTGTCCCAGGCCTTCTCTTCAGCAGTTGGATGTTCCAGGGGAAACACTTGCGACATCGAGGCGGGCTGTCCCTGGGACCGCTGGTGGGGGCCTGGCCCAACTGCAATGGAGTGCGGGATGGAGCCGTGGCAGGGACCGGGGTCCGGATGTCCTCGACAGTGCCCTTTCCACCACGCCGAAAGCCGAGGGGAGCCAGCTTCTAAGCCCGAGCCGACCCCACTCGGATCCGACGACGGATCGGAGTCGGAGCCGAAACCGTCGGATCCGAGAGACCGGTGTGCTCCGACCTGGACGGAGCCGAAGACACACCAGCTCCCTCGGGTCCGAGGCTCGGCCCTCGGCTCGAGAGGTCGGGTCCGGCACCAAGCACTCAAGGGATGGGACGGATCCGAGGTGCGCCGACCCATCGGATCCGACCCACCCCCAGATCCAAATCTGCACGGCGCCGACAGCTCCGAACCCGTGGTATGGGTCGGAGAAGGAGCCAAGGGGCGAAAAAGGGTCAAGCCCCTCCCGGATGGGGGCTAGGAGCACTCCCATTTACATTTGGGCCTGGATGAATTTCCTCATCATCCGTCCATATCAGCTTCGCTCATAGAAAAGGTTGATCTAGAGGAGGCCACCAAGCGGACCTAGAGAGCCGCCTCGGGACCTCCTGGAAGGGCTAGCCTCCTCCTCCTCGGGTCCAGGAGAGAACCGAGGGAGTGGAGCCGAGGAGGAGGAAAGCTAGAAGGCACAGGGAGGCCCGCTTAGGTGGAGGAGCCGAACTAGAAGTTTCGGCTCTCCTCTTGTGGTGCTTCTCCCTGTGCCTCTCCTTCTGTCTTTCCTTAGAGGAATCCTTCCCCTCCGGCAACTTAGAGGAGGTTGAGTCCCAGCCGGAGGGGAGAACTCACAGCAACAGGTTGCTGAGTGGAAGGGCAGAGGCGGCGGTATCTGGAGGTAAAAGACCCGCCAGCACCAACTTCGACCTCCGCTCCCTCAAAGCCCGGGGGTTGAACCCTGCACAAATGGTACAACCAGATGACAGGTGTTCAACCCCCAAGCATCAAGACCGAGTGTGGCCTTCCGCTGGGGATAGCTTATGGCCTCACTCGGTACATTTCGAAAACACAGCCTTATGGGCTTCAGACATAGTAACCCTAAGGCCTAACACACAACACACACAAACAAACTACGCAAAACCCGATAAAATTAACAAAAAGAGAGAGGAAAGCCTAAACACACTCAACACTAACTAACTCAAGAAAGAAAATAAAGATTTTTAAAACTTTTTTTAGTCAAAAAACTATTTCTTATCTTCACCAACGCCAGGAGCTCTGGAATTCCGTAGCTACTTGAAAAGCGGCAAACGAAATCTGGGGTCAGTCAGGGCTTGGCAGGGGATTATGGGTAAGAGGGAGGAGCTAGGAGCTCGGAGCCTAAGCTTTTGAATTGCCGGCTCGGATCCGAGGTCGGATCCGATACCCACAGGTTGCAGACGAATGAAGTCTGCCTACTTCAGATTCTAAAGTTACCAAAAACTCAAATGAGTAAAGATGGGGAAACAGGTTGTCAGGTGAAAACATTTTGAACTTGGGCACTATCACTTACTGGTTTTGAAAAGAAAAGCCCAGAACTGCTTTCCAGGCATTTTATTTCTCTGCCACCGGAAGCACTCTTGAATAAAAATCTTTTCCCAGCTGGGAAGGAGGATATGTTTCTATTACCCCAAGAGACAGCATGTGCTGTAGGACAGGACACAAGAGAGAGATTTGGTCTAGTGAATGATGAATAATTCCCTGGCATGGTGGAATTTCTTTCCATTGCTGTCTGTAATTCTCAGTGAATCAGCCTCAGAATCCATTTGTCTAAAAAAAGAAGTTATGTACTCACCATAACGTTCCATCTGAGTAGTTGTACTTAATTTGTCTTCAACCTTTGGGTATTCGGATCCAGATCGGATCTGAGACAGCTGCGTCACTAGCATCTGATCCGAGCTCCCAGCTCTTCCCTTTACCCATAATGCCCCTCTATCTCCTTCCTTCCCTCAGATCGAGTTTGCTGCACAAGAGAACATAAGCCCGACCCAATTAGACCTTATCACTAAAGGGTTTTCACAAAACCTAGGCCAAGTATGACCAGGAGAGCTACAAGAGTGCACTTCTCCTATATACCAGGATAGGACAACAGAGATAAGGTCAGGGGGAAGGAGGGGAGGACGGCTGAAGACAAACGAAGTACAACTACTCAGATGGAATGTTATGGTGAGTACATAACTTCTTTATCTGAAGTAGTTTACTTAATTTGGTCTTCAACCTTTGGGACAAGATTCCCCAGCTACCAACACCAGGTGGCCCTCATGGAAGGATATTCCGGAGCACCGCTAAACCAAAGGATGCCCTACTCCTAGACACAATGTCCAATTTGTAATGGAATATAAAGGTGTGAGATGAGGACCCAGTAGCTGCAGCACAGATATCACCCAGCGAAACCCTAGACCAAAAGGCCGGTGATGCTGCAACCGATCTAGATGAATCGGCTTTCACCAGACCCAGAGGGGAGATACCTCTATCACATTATGTGCGAATGATACAATGTGAGATCCAATGAGTGATGTTAACTTTGGAAATTAATTTGCCTAGAAAAGATTTGTGGTAAGAGACAAACAACTGGTCAGATTTACAAAAAGATTTCATTCTATGTAAATAAAACCTCAGTTGTCTGTGTACATCCAATAAATGTAACTTGCATTCACCTCTGTTTTGGAAGTTAGGAAAGAAGATAGGCAAACTGATAGTTTGATTGATATTTGCTTCTGAGGCCACTTTAGGGAGAAAGGAAGGATTAGTGTGCAGGGAAACCCTGTCTTTATGAAAAATCATATATGGAACTTTGATTGACAAATGCTTGAAGTTCCAACACCCTCCTAGCTGAAGTGATGGTCACTAAGAAGGCTGTCTTCCAGGAAAGACACTGTAAATCTGCTGATGCTGTGGGCTCAAAGGGAGGAGAGACAACAGCCTGAAGAACAAAGGTAAGGTCCCAAGGAGGTGTAGGATCTTTCTTCAGGGGCCGTAATAGAAAGGTACCTTTAAGGAAGTCTTTACAGAGCCTAGAATAAGCTAGAGAAGCCATATATTCCCCCACATGAAAGTTAGAGATGGCAGCCAATTGGACTTTAACACTAGAAGAGCTACCATCTTGGTGAAAGATACTGTCTAGAAATTCTAGAACAGATGAGACTGGAGCCATAAAAAGAATCTAACTCCCGCTGAGAGGCCCATAAAGAAAAACATTTCCACTTGCTACGATATATTTTCCTGGTGGAAGATTTGTGAGCTCCCACCAGTATAGTCTTGACCGGAGATGATAAACCAGGAGTCCTAATCATCACTGGAACTGGAGCAACCAAGCGGTGAGTTTCAGGCTGTTCAGGTCTAGGTAAGGAATCCCCAAAGGGTGAGAAATGAGATCTGGAACCAGATCCAAGTTCCATGGTGGAACTAACAGGTGAAACCAAAGGGAGGGGAAACAGACTTGGCGAGGTCAGAATGGGGTAATGCGGATTACAGAGCTCCCCGACCTGTGAGCTTTCTGAAGAAACTTCGGGATGAGAGGTAATGGGGGGTAAGCATAGAGAAGACCGGGAGGCCAAACATGATCTAGTGCATCTCTGGCGGCTTCCCCTTGAGGGGACTTCAGCGCGAAGAACTCAATGCATTTCTCATTGCAAGGAGATGCAAAGAGATCACAGCAAGGCTGACCCCACTTGAGGAAGATCTGTTTCACTAATGAAGGATTCAGAGACCACTCGTAAGGCATCAGAATAGTTCTGCAGAGCCTATCCGGTAGAATGTTGGACCATCCTGGAATGTTCATTGCCACTAGAAAGCGGCCTGTCGAAATCACCCATTCCCACACTCTCATGGCTTCGCAACAAAGGACACAAGATCTGGTACCACCCTGCTTGTTTATATACCAGACTACGGACATGTCTGACTGGATAGCAATTGTCCCCAGAGGAAGATGGGCATGAAGGGCTTGCAATGCCAGAAGAACAACCCTCATCTCCAGGACACTGACATGCAAGTTGGTCTCGGAGGGGGACCACGTGCCTTGAACTGTTACCCCCGAGCAATGCCCCTCCCTCCTAGCTGGGAGGCATCCGGGGTCACTGTGGTGGGAAAGGCTGAGAGAAATGGAAGTCCCTCGAGAAGATCCGGGGAGAGGATCCACCAAAGGAGAGATTCCCTGCACGCCTGAGATATACGAATCGGACGGGATAGAGGAAAGTCCAGAAGAGGCCACTGGACCACTACAGTCCATTGAAGGACTCGCATGTGAAGCCACGCCAGGGGCAAAAGACTGACTGTGGCTGCCATAGAACCTAGAGCCCACAGCACTGTTTCTGCCGATGGAAGGGAAGTCTAAAGAATGTAAGATATATGAAGTCTTAGATTGTACACCCTCTCCGGGGTGAGATAAACTAACATTTGAACTGTATCCAGCCGGGCTCTGATGAAGTCTAGACTCTGTACTGGAGTCAGAGATGATTAGGTTCATAGATTAGTACTAGGCTAACTGCTCTTGCGAGCCATTTTAAGCCAAGCCAATTATCCCTTGTGAGATTCAAACCCTGCACCTTATGTTTGCAAGGCAAATACCTTAACCATTAGGCTACCCTCCCAACCCCTTGCTTTGATTTGCTGAGGTTGATGGTGATGCCCAGACTGTGTGCTAAAACAAGGAAGTAGTCCCTGGCTCTGTAAAGTAGACACTTGGTAGGGGCAGCAAGGAGTCAATTATCCAGGTAGGGATAGACCCGAATCCCCTGAATCCTCAGGTGAGCTGCTACCACCACCATTACTTTGGTAAACACCCTGGGGGCTGTGGTGAGACCAAAGGGTAGGGGCCTGAACAGATAGTGAATGGCCCCCAGCCGGAAGCTGAGAAACCTGTGGGAGCGCCTGTTCCTTTTGATGCGATAGTACATGTCCTTGAGGTCTATCGAGCACATTCAATCCTCTGCTTGCAGACAGGGCAGAAAAGACTGAAGGGTAACCATCCGGAATTTTTCCTTGGGTATAAACTGGTTCAAAGTGGAAACATCCAGTATTGGTCTTAGGTCCCCCGTTTTCTTTGGCACCAAAAAAGAACCTGGAATAGTAGCTCAATCCAGATTGGGTTAGGGGGAACAGGTTGGATGACTCACTTTCTTAGCAGCTGTTGAATTTCTAGTGCTGCTACCCCCCTTTGCATGTGTGCAATATCTGGGAGGTGTTTTGGTGGGAGGAGATGTATCCATAAACAGGATGGTATAGCCTTTAGATATGATTTGTAACACCCAACGGTCTGTTGTTAAGGACTCTCACTCCATTAGATGTATGGCAAGACATCCACCGACTGGCTCCAGAGATGAGCAGTTGGGCAACCCCTCAGGGCTGCTATGCGGTCTGTCCGAGAATGGTTCTCAAGACCCGACGTTCCTCGGACCACCTCTGCCTCTGGGCTGGCATCTATCATATCCCCCTCTACCTCTGGGGGAAGATGAGTCTTGAGTGTCCCGGGAGAATTGAGATTTCCGGAACAACATCTTCTTTGCCCCTTGCTGGTTCCTAGAAAAGGGCCTTTGAGGGGTGGAGAAGCAGATTTCAATGGTAGACAATGTCTTCCCATCCTTCTCACTCTGGATCAGGGTCTTGCATACAAACTTCCCGAACAGGGAAGAACCATCGTAGGGGGCACTGGCAAAAGATGCCCTGAAGGGCTCCGAGAACTGGCAAAGCTGAAGCCAGGTGTGCTGCCTCATAGCAATGCCGGAACCGGCAGCGCTAGCATCTCCTTCCATGGCATGGGAAAGAAGACGCATTGACATATTCTCAACTGCTTTCAGAGTGGCCATGCATGCAGAGAACACTTTCTTGCCCTCCGCCAACATGGACTCTAGGGGAGATTCAGCAACTTCCTTGACCAGATCACGCTGCAATCGGATGACAAGTGCCATATAGTTCAGTGCCTTTAAGGAAAAGGTTGTTGAAACATAAACCCGTTTCCTCAAACGATCCATAGTCCTTGACTCCCTGTCAGGAGGATGGACCATGGAGCTCTCCTGCGCGAGCTCCTTCTTGGTGGCAGCTGCCACCACCATAGCGTCTACTGGGGACCCCTTACTCCAGCTAGGCTTGTCTGGTGGGGGGCTTAGTACTTTATCTGGTCTTCTTGGAATAGGTTCAATGGTGTCTGGTTCCTTCCATGCTCTGGTGGTGAGGACCCTCTCCACCACATCGAATGCCGAAGGAGACCGGACATCCTGAGAAACAAGCAAGGGAGCCGCTCTCTTCAGATCCAGTGGGGGAGTCAAAGCCGAGACAACAGGAGCCGAGATCCCAAGGGGAAGACTGCGGTCCAACAAAATCGGAGCTGACAGAACCCCCTCGGATCCAACCCCGAGGCTATAGCTCCAAGAGCTCGGATCCGAACTGGTCGGATCCGATACACTCAAGGCAACGGCCGGAGTCAAGGAACAAAGAACCGTTGGCGCTGACCCCGAGACTTCTTGGATCCAAAGACTCTAAAACCGAGGGTTGGATCAGAGGAGGAGTTATGGGGGAGAAAAAGGGTTGCGAGCTTCCCGCTCCAGAGGTAGAGGTGGCTGGCAAGACTCCCAACTGGATCTGGGTGCGGATGAATTTCCGCATCATTCTGTCCATCTCTGCCTCGCTCAAACTATGAGTAGAGCGTGATGAAGAAGTCACCGACCCCGGCCTGGAGTGCCGGTGAGGAGAGGCTCTGGAAGGTAGTCTGTACATCTCCGGCTCTGGGGAAAACCTGGGTGAGTGAAGCCATGGAGGGGTACCAGCCCTAGAAGAAGTCACAGCCTTTGGTGGAGGACCCGATGGAACCGAACTGTCTGGGGATCGCTTACTGGGTCTGTTCTGTTTAGTTTTGTCCTTAGCTTTGTCCCCATCCACAGGCCTCAAGGCGGGAGGTTGAGTCCCAGAGGCCTGGGAAGGGGAAGAAGTAGAAGCATCCACCGCCGTGGCCGGGCTAGAGGTAACGGGGATGGCTGTCCCGGAGGAGGGAAGAAGGCCTTTCAAGACCAGTTTATCCCTTTTATCCTTAAGGGCTCTAGGGTTAAAGCCCACGCAGATGGAGCAAGTCGTGAGGAGATGGGCCGTGCCTAAACACAGAGTCTGACCATCAGCTGGGGAAAGCTTGTGGCCACACTCTGTGCAATTCCGAAAGACAGGCTTCGGGGTATCAGCCATGCCAGGGAAGTAAAGGCCCACACACACCACAATCATACACTAGCTCACAAACAAGAAAGAGTATTGGGGAGGTGAAGAGGGAACTACTACACTAAAACTTTTTTTTTTTGAACCAACGACAAGACGCGCAGTAGAGGAGGTAGAAAAAGTAGGAAAAGAAGAGCAAGGAAAACCTACACTAACACCTAACTAGCAAACTAACACTTACTCAAAGATAAGCCGGTGGGTCAGAGATCACGATGCAAACTAGAACGTGGCAAAAAATATCTGAGGGAAGGAAGGAGCTAGAGGGGCATTGTGGATAAGGGGAGGAGCTCAGATCCAAATATCCGAAGGTTGAAGACCAAATGAAGTAAACTACTTCAGATCAATCTGTTGCCAAAGAGAGAAAATATAGATTCAGACCTTCCTTTCAGGAAGGGATAAAGGACTGCCAGGGTGGGAGGAGTAATAGCATCCCTTATATAGGCATTCTGCCTTATTTGACTGTCCTTTGTTGTGGGACATTCCGTGCTTTCTCTTTGGAATCCTCCTGCTATTGCTTTTTAAAAGTCTGCTTACCAGCATTTTAATGAATCTGTTTATTTTGTTTCATGACAAAATTGGACAGAAGGGCAGAAAATCCTTTAGAATATTTGGAGAAGGGCTGAAAATTCTGAGTGATTCCCTATATCAGCTTACCTTTCTCATCTCATGTTTTGATAACCTCTACAGCAGATGCCCCACAAAATAAATTTCTAACCAAAGGAGAAATTAAAAACTCATTTTTTACATCTTCTGGGACATTCTGAGAACACAGGCGAACTTCCTCAACACCATACCAGTGGCAATAGCCTGGATATGCTCTCTGCAGAGTCCTATACACACTTTAACAATGAGTAGTGAGCTGAGAAACTGAAGAAATTAAACCACACAAAGCAGATTTTTCTTCACAGGAGGGAACTGCAAATAAGACATTTCTCACACTTCCATAATTAGTCAACTATAAGCCTAACAATTCAAAATTCTAAAAATTAAAGTTGCAGACGCATGGATGCTTTTCCCAAACTTAATTTTTTTTTTGCCATTCTTGTCAGAAGGAGAAGGATTAGCAGCAGTTGGATTAACTAAATCTATAGTCTGCTGGGTCAGGTCTGGGACAAGTGTATAAAAGTTTGAAAAGACGAGGAACTTTGTAGATTCTATCTGCTTTCATAGGTACAGCAATCCAGTTGTCAGGGGAAACCACAAGCTGTGAAAAATACATTCTCCAAAGTTGACAGCGCAGGGTGAATTGCAGGAGGTTCTGGGAATTCCACTTGTAACAGCTCACAGTATTTTCTGAAAAAATGAGAAAACTTAGTGTTCTACGCAGAAAATACTGGCATATTGTGGAAATAGTTTCTGAGAAATAAAATCCCTGAAGGGAGAGTCAGATAACATGCTCTCCTCAGAACCTGAGTCAGAAATCTGAGGAGAAAAACTTTTACCTGTCCCATTACATTCTTCCCCAATTTCAACTTATTGCCTCACTTCAGGAGAAGAATTCCTTCTTCTTTTATCAGAAATCACCCGATAAGAAGGATCAGTACCCTGTACAAGACCATGAAACAGGTTTAATAACCTACTCCTGTCCAGTGAAATTGTTGCAGGAGATAATAAACATTTAATTTTCTATTTCTTTTTAAATGGAAAAGTTGGGACAAATCAGATTATTACTAGTAGCTGCAGCTTCACCAGGGATGGGCACAACACTCTGGCCCAGCAGACGCACCCTCCCTGGCTCGTCTGCCCAAAAGAGTGGCTCTCCTTTGCCAGCTACAGAGAACTGGTTAAGCCTTGGTCTATAATGGCTATATGGACAAAATAAGAGGATTACGGGGAAAAAGAGGAGTGGTCTGAGGAATCAGCTTTGGCCACAGCAGAGTCAGCCACCTGTGACTGTGGCAAACAGCTAGCCTGTAGTGGTGGCTAAGGCGGTTTAATTAACTTTTTTTTTGTCTAGAAGAATTATCAACTGACGGAAAGTACAGTTTTGTACCTACCATAAATGTAGATGTCCGAGAGTTATGCATCTGCAGTCCTAACAAATGGGTTGTCCTGCCTCAGGCAGCCCTTCGGTCGGCCGGATTCCAAAGTCTGGGTCTGGCCTCGGCTGATGTCTCACTTCACCCGACGTCATAGCTGCTGTCAATTGGGTATAAAGGCATCAGCCGACGCCATTTTCCTCAGTGTTTCTTGCCCCAGATGCCAGGTGCCCTCTAGGAAGGCTAAATTTGGATAAATGCAAATGATTCCAAACAGTAGAGAGCCAACAAAAATAAACATGTATATACATATATATATATATATATAAACAAATACACCATAATAGATTCCCCCAGCTAGCTACAAGATGGGCAAATACCCTAGGAGTACCACAGAGGGGAAGGAGGGTGGGTAATCCTGACTGCAGATGCATACCTCTCGGACATCTACATTTATGGTAGGTACAAAACTGCACTATGTCCTTCAAGGATGCATCTGCAGTCCTAACAAATGGGTAGAATACCATAGCCAAACTGGGGGGGAGGCACTAAGAAGATTATGGTGTAGTTAAGATCCCTTGCAAAACAGCAGTGGCAAAACCTGCTCGGGATCTGGAGTATAAAGGTAGATTATAATGCTTGGCAAATGTATGCACGGAGCTCCAAGTAGCAGCCTCTAAAATGTCTTTGGTAGCCACTCCTCGTAAGAAAGCTGTAGTAGTGGCTGTAGCCCTTGTGGAGTGAGGTCTGATGTTTTCTGGAGTTGTCTTTCCATGAAAAGAGTAACAAAATCTAATGCAATTTCCTATCCATTTTGAGATTGTCTGTTTTGAAATTGCTTTTCCTTCCATTCCTGTTGCATATGCTACCAGAAGCTGGTCAGTTTTTCTATTGTTCTTGGTTCTGTCCAGGTAGTAACGCAATTGCCTGTGCACATCCAAGGTATGCAGTAGTCTTTCCCCCCTGTTCTGTGGATTGGGGAAGAATGTTGGTAGGTGGATTGCTTGGTTCAATGATACCCTGGAGACCACCTTTGGCATAAAAGTAGGGTTAGTTCTCAAGGACACTCTATCCTGATGGAAGATAAGGAAGGGTTGTACTGCCATTAATGCCTGTAATTCAGAAACCCTTCTTGCTGAGGTGATTGCAAGCAGGAAAGCAGTTTTCCAAGATAAGAACTGTAATTCTGCTGTTGCTGCTGGTTCAAAAGGGGGAAGTGTTAACTTTTCTAGCACAAAGTTCAGGTCCCATGTAGGCAAAGGTGACTTCCTTGGAGGCTTTACATTTTTAATTCCTCTCAGAAACTGCCTGAGTAGAGGATGAGAGAAGACTGGAGGATCCATGTTGTATTCTGCTGAAATTGCTGATGCATGAATCTTAATGGAGGAGTAAGACAGGCCATTGTGGAAAAGCTCTGCTAAATATTCCAGGATGTTAGCTATGTTTGCCAATGATACATTTTCTCCTTTTGCTGCACTCCAAATGAGGTATCTTTTCCATTTTGCTGAATAAGTTTTCCTTGTGGAGGGTCTGCGAGCCTCCAGGATAATGTCTTTAACCCTCTGAGATAAATCTGGGTTATTTTGTTTTATGTAAGATTCCAAGCAGCTAACTGCAGTGTTTTCAAGTTTGGATGCAGGATCTTGAAGTTGTTCTGTGTTAGCAGTAAAGGAACTAGAGGTAGAGGCCATGCGTGTGTCCGAGACATGCTCCTCAGTAGCGGGTACCAATGCTGCCTCGGCCAGTCTGGAGCTATCAGGATGATCCTTGGGTGATCTTCTTTGATCTTCAGTAGCACTTTGTGCATCAAAGGAAGAGGTGGGAATGCATATGCTGTCAGGTTTTCCCAACTGAAGGATAGGGAGTCCACCTTCCAAGCAAGTGGGTGGTATGTCCTTGTGCAGAATTTCCTCAATTGGTGGTTGTGTGGGGATGCGAACAGGTCTATTTCTGGTAGCCCCCATTTCTTTGTAATGGATTTGAAGATGTCTGGATGCAGCATCCATTCGTGGGCATCCGTGGTAGTTCTGCTTAAGGTGTCTGCTAGTATATTTTCTTTTCCTGGCACAAATATGGCCTGTAGCTGTATGTTGAGGTTCAGGGCCACATTCCACAGGTCCATTGCCATCCGGCATAGAGGATATGAATGTGTGCCTCCCTGTTTGTTGATATACCACATAACTGTGGTGTTGTCCGTCCTTATCAGCAAATGACCTTGTTGAAGAAACGGTCTGAATGTCTGAATTGCCTGCTTCACTGCCAGCATCTCTTTTTGATTTATGTGTAGGTTCAGCTGGTCTTGTGTCCACAGGCCTTGTATACACTTGTCCACCATGTGTGCCCCCCAACCGAAGTCCGAGGCGTCCGTGGTGACAGTCTGGCTTGGGTGAGGGCTGTGGAAAGGCAGTCCTTTGTTCAACTGACAGGCCTGAGCCCACCACAGGAATTCTTGCTTCAGGCATGGAATTATTGGAATTTGGGTTTCTATGCTGTGCTTGTGCTGAGACCATAAATTCCTTAGGTACCATTGCAACTTCCTCATATGTAGTCTGGCATGTGGAATCAATATTATGCAGGATGTCATGTAACCCAGGGCTTGCAGGACTTTCCTTGCTGTAAGCTGGTTCTGCGTTGTTAATGCCATGAAATTGAGTGGTAGTTGCTTTTGCTTTTCTGCTGTGAGAAATGCCCTTTGATTTGATGTGTCCAGTTCTGCACCCAAGAATGTTGTCCTTTGGGATGGTACCAGCCTTGACTTTTTTATGTTGACTGTGTATCCCAAGGCTTGCAGTAGGTGAATGACCTTTTCCAAATCTTTTGTTAATTTGATTTTGTTGTCCGCTTGTATCAGGCAGTCGTCCAGGTATGGATAAATTTGAATTCCCTGAAGCCTGCAATGAGCAATTACTGATGCCAGGCATTTCGTGAATACTCTGGGCGCAGTAGATAAGCCAAAGGGCAATGCTGAGAATTGATAATGCTCTGATCCTGCAAGAAATCTGAGGTATCTTCTGCAATCTGGTCGTATAGGGACGTGCAGGTATGCCTCCTTGAGATCTAGAGTCATAGCCAAGACTCCTTGCCCAGCATGGGAAGAAGTTGCTGTAGGGTCAGCATTTTAAATTTTGGAACAATGAGATATGTGTTCAGAGCGGACAGGTCGAGAATAGGTCTCCATTGGTTTTCTTTTCTTGGTACCAGGAAAAGTCTGGAATAAAATCCTTGTCCGTGTTCCATAGACGGTACCTTTTCTATAGCTCTCATCCTTAGTAAGTGGTTGATTTGTCCTAGAGCGTTTGTTTTTTGGTTTGTTGGTAGGTTTGGCATTCCTCTCTTCCTTTGTAGAGTATGGAAGTGAAACCTGTAACCTTTGTCTATTGTCTGTAAAATCCATTTGTCTCCTGTAATGTAATGCCAGTTTACTGAATATAAGGCTAGCTTTCCGCCTAAGGGTGCTTCCAGTTGTTCCCTGGTAGGTGGTATCAGAGCCAACGCGTGTCCCTGTCCCCAAGGCGTAGCCCGCTCAACGTGACGTCAAAAAAAAGAAAAAAGCCAGCAGCAAGTAGACTGTATTAGAGAAGCAAAAAGTAGTTTAGTAAAATAAAAAAAACAAACAGCATTGTAGCATCCTAACACAAACCGTTTCTGCCTGGGTTTTAACCTAGCTTCTTTCAGTACAGCAAGGAGGCTGTCAAAGTTGCTGAATGGTTTTTACTTTTTTAAATTCAACTTTGCCTCCTCCTCCTTGCTGCACAAGAAAAAGCTAGCTTTAAGGTTTAAAACCCAGGCCCGTTTGTGTTAGGATGCTATGCAGCTTTTTAGTAGTTTTTATTAAACTACTTTTTGCTTTAATACAGTCTACTTGCTGCTGGCTTATTTCTTCTTTTTCGGTATCAGAGCCAAGTCACTGTGACTGTCTTGTGGAAGTGGTAGTAGCTGGATCTGTGGCAGTACTTCTCTGGTTGTTAGGCTGCTACTGACGTCCCCTGTAGGCACCTCTGGATTGACCTCTGCCTCTTGGGCGCCTATTTCTGCCTCTCTGTGCTCTGGTGGTGTCTGGAAAGGACCAATTCTTCGAAGGCCAATTTCTACTAAACCTCGGAGGCTGGACCTGTAAGAAATCCTTGACTGTTTGGACAGATTTTGCTTTTTCTTCCACCTTCTTTAACACTTGCTGTGCAGGGGAGCCAAACAAACTGTGTTTCTCCATGGGAGCATCTAGGAGCTTTGACTTTACATGGTCTGGTAAGGATTGCTCTTTTAACCATGCATGCCTTCTGATCACTGTACCAGTCATAGCTGATCTAAAGGAAGCCTCCAGTGCATCATAGCCACATTTTAAGGAATGATTACTGACCTGCTGAGTGTTATGTACCAAATCCTGAAGGGACTTACGGTCTATAGGTTCAGGAGAGGAGAGTTTTTTATTTAGCTGATCTAACAAAAATTCCTGATACTGAATCATGTGAAATTGACAGTTTAAGGCCCTAGCCGAAAGAGTAGCAGAAGTATAAACTTTTTTACCCCATCTCTCTAATGCTCTAGATTCTCTTTCAGAGGGGAGGGGGTTTTTGGCAGAGGCAGTTGCTACAGCTTTGGGGCCCTGTGAAATAGTTTCTGGATCTGCAATAGGAGCCTTATACAAGTGATAATGTGTGTCCGGAACCCTGTAGTATCTGTCGGGCTTAGCAGGGGCCGGGGGAAGAGAGTCAGGGGCAGTACAAGCATCATTAAATGCATCATCCACAACTGTTAGTACTGGAGGAATGGCTAAAGGTCTATGCTGTGGCAAATGTAAAAAGGTCCTTAGCCTTTTCCTAGAATCTGAAAAATCCTGGCCCTGCCATTGAAATTGCTCTCTCATAGCATGCAAGGTTTCCCCAAAAGAAAATTCCTCAGGAGGAGAGGCAGAAGGAATGGAGTCTTCTGCGTCAGAGTCCTCATATGGAGAATAAGGGCCTTCTGGAGGACTTGAGTTTTCTGAATCATCAGAGGAATAATCTGTAGAAACTGGCTCAGGGGGCTCTACTCTAGGCCTCTTATCTGGAGGGGGATGAGAGGCCCTGTCAGGGTGAGGTTGGGATCCCCTGATCAAAGAAATGAGATCCTCTGCCAGGCTGAGCATTTGGAAACTAGAGCTAGGCCTGTGTGAGGGGGTTTTAGCAGGCAAGGCCTTAGAAGATTTAGCTGCTTTAGCCCTAGAAAAAGCCTTGATAGACATGGATGCAGGGGGCCTAGCAGCTCCACGTGCAGGAGTAGATATGTGTAAGGGAATAGTATCTGATAAATCCTGAGAACCTGCAACAGCAGGTGGAAATTCAGTAGCAGATTCAGCCATGCTGGATGAGGCCTCGGTTGTAGGAGGCATGCTTTCGGCCGAAGGAAGAACCGAAGACTCGGTTTCCGCCGAAACCGAGACACTTGCGGTTGACTTAACCGTGGTTTCGGCCGAAACCGCGGACCGCGAGTGTCGGTCCTTTTCCTTACGCTTTTTAGCTAATTGTGAAGTCGGAGTCTCCGACGGCATGTTGTAAGCAAAAGCGGGGCCGAAAAACTCCTCTGCAAACTCCGACTGACGTCTAAGTGTCCGTCGGTTGAAGGAAGCACAGGCTAGACAAGCTGCTACGTCGTGGTCTGGGCCTAAGCAAGGAAGGCAGTAAGAGTGGAAATCCTTATGAGGTATTTGTTTCCCACAAGTTAAACAGTTATTTACTTTTTCTGACATCGGCTGAGGCAAGAAAGAGTCCCCAACGGGGTACTTAGCTTTTTAGAAGTCTTCGGTAGTAGTAATCTCTGGTTCTGACCGACCGGCACTTGCGAACAGCTTCTGCTTCGGGCACCGCGCGGCAAGAAAGACTGAGGAAAATGGCGTCGGCTGATGCCTTTATACCCAATTGACAGCAGCTATGACGTCGGGTGAAGTGCAACATCAGCCGAGGCCAGACCCGGATTTTGGAATCCGGCCGACCGAAGGGCTGCCTGAGGCAGGACAACCCATTTGTTAGGACTGCAGATGCATCCTTGAAGGACATCTGTAGTTTATTCTGCGGTCAAGCCGACAATGGTGCTTCCTTCCCAGGGAAACTAAGCAGCACAAGCTGGTAAAATTTAAGTAGTTACAAGCAACTTTTCCCAGTTAAAACACAGTAAAAAACACTTTAATACACTTTATCAGCCCCCAAATTAATTTAAACACAGTTTCTCCACAGGGATAAAAAAAAAATTTTAGAATGTTAATCTAAATGGTCAGAAACACCACTGCACTCCAATTTATGACATTCAACAAAAAAAAAACACACACACACTCAAGTCTCTCAACAACAGGTACTGTTATGACTCTGTCATAGTCTATGTTGGCGTGAATGACTTGAGACATACCTCTCTGGACTATATGAAGAGAGACATGATTGTGTCCCAGGCAGGTATGTCCCAAGTCTTAAGCAGCATTCTGCCGTCACCCAGAATGATGCCTCAATACAAGCAGGAAAAAACTAACCAACAATTGACTTAGTTTCAGATGTCATTCCAAAGGGATCCAGTACCTGACAGCCTCGGAAGATATGATCAACAGACCACAATGCTTTGCCAGAGATGGCCTGCATCACTCTCACCTGGGCTTCAGACTTCTGGGAAAGGCTCTTGCCACCCCTAGTGCCTTTTTTAGGAAAAGTGATGAGGTTAAAACTACCAACATAAACATTTCAACAAAACACAAATTAAAGGTCATGCTGCTAAACCCTAGAAATCTAAACATGAACCTGCACTCATTGCAAGCATTCTTAACCCTGGAAAATGCTGACATCTGTGCAGTCACAGAAACCTGGTTCAAAGCTGTGGTGAGCACTGCAACCTTACCTGCTTACTGATCCTATCATACATTCAGACCCCAAACTATTGGCAGTTAAGCCAAAGGAGGTGGCGTTTCAATATACACTAAAGACATACACACCTCCAGGCTGGTCAAACAGTAAGACGCACAGAAGACACTCCAGGTGCAGTTAATCATTGACAAGACCCCTATTCAAATCACAGCTAGCTACCAGCCCCTAAATCTGACTCCAGATGCCCAATCCGCCTATTTGGACCTGTTCGAATCTATCAAGATTCAACCTTTTACCCTAATCCTGGGTGACTTTAAATTCTCAAACATAGATTGGAAAAACTACTCATGCCAGAACACAAATGTCCAGAGTCTCCCTGATTTTGTCAATGCAAATGTCTTGGAACAGAACAACTAGTCAATACCCCCACAAGGGGTGATAATATCTTGGACTTGGTATTAACCAACATGAGTAACCACTGCAACATCCCTTTGGTATCATCCTCCCTGGTAAGAGCCGACCACAAAGCGGTCACTTTTGAAGTCACCATCTCCCCAAACCCCTCCTCTAGCTAGGATCACACATAAAACTGTCTCCATAGCTGAGTACAGCCTCCTGAAGGATGGTATAAATAGCTTCACAGCCCCCCCCCGTAGGAACTGGCACCAATATACAAAAAGTACAGTTGTGTACCTACCATAAATGTAGATGTTCTAGTGTATTCACTGTTGCAGTCATTACACTTGGGTTATCCTGCTGGCAGGCTACCCGCAGTCAGCCTGAATTCCAAAGTCCTGGTCCGGCGTCGTTTGTTGTCGCCTCCTTCCCCTGACGTCAGTGTGCCAGGGGTATATAAGATGCAGCCAATGCCATTTTCTTCAGTTTTTCTTGCCCCAGATGTCAGGTGTCCCCAAAAGGGTAGGCTAAAAACATTGCTTATGAAAAGCATGCACTAAAATAAACAATACCTTCATCTATAAGCAAATACACCACATAGGTTGTATAGAATAGAGAAGTACAGATAAGTCCCAGCAAAGAAAGGGGGATGGTGCGTGGGTAACCTGGACTGCAACAGTGAATACACTCGAACATCTACATTTATGATAGGTACACAACTGTACTATGTTCATCGTATTTCACTGTTGCAGTCATTACACTTGGGTTGAATCCCAAAGCTGAGGTTGGGCGGCTGGGCCTAAATAGAATTAGGAGTGGCTATGAGGCCCTGCAGAACTGCAGTGGCAAAGCCTGCTCTGGATTTAGAGTAAAAAGGAAAGTGGTAGTGCTTGGTAAAAGTGTGCACTGAAGTCCAAGTAGCAGCTTCCAAAATATCCTTGGTTGGTACTCCTCTGAGGAAGGCTGCTGAGGTGGCTGCTGCCCTGGTCGAATGTGGCCTAATGCCCTTAGGCACTGATTTGCCATGTGCATAGTAGAAACGAATGCAGTGTCCTATCCATTTTGAAATAGTCTGCTTTAATATAGCCTTTCCTTGTGATCCTGCAGCATATGCCACTAAAAGTTGCTCAGTCTTTCTGAAAGCTTTAGTTTTGTCCAAGTAGAAGCGTAGCTGTCTGTGTATGTCCAAAGAATGCAGTAGTCTCTCCCCTTTATTCTGGGGATTTGGATAAAAAGTAGGCAAATTAATGGTTTGATTAAGAGCCACACTGGATCCATTTTTCTGCATAAGATTTTCTGGTGCTGGGCCTCCTGGCTTCCACAATAACATCCATAACTGCTTTTGAGAGAGATGTGTTCTGAGTGGTTATATTATTAGTCATGCAGCCAGATATAAGGTTCTGAATTGGCTGTGTAGGATCTGATTGTTTTGTTGGGTCAGAAGATGAGGAATTTGAGGTAAAGCCCAGGCTGAGCCTTGAGACAAGCTCTTTAGGATTGAGTATCAGTGCTGGCGTGGCCAGTCTGGGGCAATCAGTTTCATTTTTGGCTTCTCTTTTCTGACCTTTAGGAGTACCTTGGGGAGGAGAGGCAGTGGAGGAAAGGCATATACTGTAAGGGTTTTCCAGCTGAATGATAGAGCATCCAACTTCCATGCTTGATTGTGATAAGTCTTTGTGCAGAATCTCTGTAGTTGATAGTTGTGAGGGGAGGCAAATACATCTATGTCTGGGCATCCCCATTTCCTTGTTATCATGCTGAAGACTTGTGGATCTAGTTTCCCCTCATGAGGGTCCATGAGGTTTCTGCTTAGTTCGTCTGCCAGAGTATTTGTCTTTCCTGGCAGGAATTGTGCTTGCAGATGTACTTGGTAAGTCAATGCTGTGTTCCACAAAGTCATGGCTTGCCTGCAGAGGGGGTAGGAATGTGTGCCCCCTTGCTTGTTTATGTACCACATGACTGTAGTATTGTCCGTCTTTAGCAATAGTTGTCCTGGATGGAGAAAATCCTTGAAGGCTGTTAGGGCATTCTGTACTGCTAGCATCTCTTATTAATTGATATGAAGATGCATTTGGCTTGCGGGCCACGTGCCCTGAATACATTTTCTTGCTATGTGTGCCCCCCAGGCGTAATCCGATGCATCTGTTATTAGTGTCTGCCTGGCTGTGGGTAAAGTGAATGGCTGTCCCTTGTTGTGGTGACAGGCCAGTGCCCACCATCGAAACTCCTGTTGCAGGCAGGGAATGAGGGTAATTAATGTTTCCAGGCTGCGGCAATGTTGAGTCCAAACACTTTTTAGATACCATTGTAGCTTCATCATATGCAGTCTTGCATATGAAATTAGCAGAATGCAGGATGCCATGAATTCCAAAGCCTGCAGAATTTTTCTTGCAGGTAACTGGGTTTTTGTTGTATGTTTTCGAAGTAATAAGTCAGTTGCCTTTGTCTGTGTGGCATGAGATAAGCCATCTGGGGCAGCTGTATTTAAGCTTGCACCAAAGATCTCTTGAGAGGGCACTAATTTTGATTTATTTTCGTTTACTGTGTACCCTAGGCAAATTAGTAATCTTTTTACAAACGCCAGAAGCTTTAGTAGAATATCCTTGCTCTCTGCTTGAATAAGGCAGTCCAAGTAGGGATAAATTTGAATTCCTCTTTGTCTGCAAAATGCAATTACTGGTGCCGGGCATTTTGTGAAGACCCTGGGCGCAGTAGATAAGCCAAAGGGCAGTGCAGAGAATTGGTAGTGCACTGAGCCAGCTATGAATCTGAGGTATCTTCTGCAAGATTGTCTGATTGGGACATGCAGGTATGCCTCTTTGAGGTCCAAAGTTACGAGCCAAGCCTTCTTGCCCAGCATGGGCAGAAGTTGCTGTAGTGTCAACATTTTGAATTTTGGAACGTCCAGAAAAGTATTTAGAATAGACAGGTCCAGTACTGGTCTCCATGCTTTGTCCTTTCTGGGTACCAAGAAAAGCCTTGAGTAAAATCCTTGTCCCTGCTCTTGCTGTGGTACTTGCTGAATAGCCCTCATGTCCATGAGAGATGAAATTTGTTTTTGTGCCTCTGCCCACTGATTGTGTGGCAGGTCTGGCATACCTTTTGCCTTTGAAAGGGTGTGAAAATGGAACCTGTAGCCCTGAGAAACAATATTCAGTACCCATTTGTCCTGGGTGATCATGTGCCAATTGTGTGAAAAATGTGCTAGCTTTCCCCCTAAGGGTGCTGCCAAAAGATAAGTGCTTAGCAGTGGCAGTGGGAAGTCACTGGGGCTGTTTCCTATATGGTTGTGATTTGTCTTCTCCGCTTTTGGAGGTAGAAGCACCCCATTGTTTAGGCCTGTATGAGCCTTGGGGCCGAGATCTGCCTCTAGGGCGTCTGTATCTGCCTCTTTGTGGTCTGTCTGACACTGGAAAGGACCAATTCTTAGAAGGCCAGTTCCTGCTAAATCTTGGTGGCTGAACCTGTAAGAAATCCTTTACTGTCTGCATAGATTTTGCTTTATCCTCCATTTTCTTTAAGACCTCTTCTGCCTTAACAACAAACAAAGTATCATGCTGTAATGGAACATCCAATAATTTTGCTTTAACATGATCAGGCAGATTCTGTTCCTTTAACCAAGCATGCCTTTGAATGACAGAGCCTGTAACGGCGGCCCTGCAAGAGGCGTCTAGTGAATCAAAACCACATTGCAAAGTATGCTTTCCCATTTGTTCAGCTGCATGCAATAAATCCTGCATTTCTTTGTTTTCGGGACATTCAGAGTTTGTCTGCATTTTCTGTTTTAGCAGAGACATTAGGTATTGCTGATATTCAAGCATATGAAACTGGCAATTTACAGCCCTTACAGCCAAAGTAGCAGAGGTGTAGACTTTTTTCCCCCATCTGTCCAGTGCTCTAGAATCCCTATCAGAGGGGACAGGGTTTTTTGCAGTGGAAGCCTTAACCCCTTTGGGACCCTGAGAAATAATTTCTGGGTCAGCAGCAGGGTTTTTATATAGAAATTTGTGAGAATCTGGAACCCTGTAGTACCTATCTGGCTTAACTGGTGCAGGGGGTAAAGAGTCAGGAGATAGACTGGACTCTGAAAATATATCAACAACAATGTCTAGTACAGGTGGAATAGCAAGAGGTCTGTGCTGAGGCAATAAAAGAAAATTTCTGAGCCTTTTCCTAGAGTCTGAATAATCTTGGCTCTCCCAGAGGAAATGCTCCTTCATGGTGTGCAGGGTTTCCCCAAAAGAATAGTCCTCAGGAGGAGAGGCTGAAGGGATAGATTCTTCAGCATCAGAGTCCTCATACGGAGGAAGAGAGAATCCCTGTTCTGAAGAGGAGTCAGAGGAAATGGAAACCTGATCAGAGGAATCATAATCAGTGTCTTGCCTAGGCCGTTTATCAGGAGGGGGATGGGAACACCTGATCAAAGTAATTAGGTTTTCGGCCATTTTCAGCATCTGTTTCTTAGGCATGGAAGTCTGTCCAGGAGAATGCTGTACTTGTTTCTTTGTCTTTAAAGCTGTTTTAGTCTTTGTCTTGGATGCTGAGGTTGGCTTGATATAAAGCTGTGTAGGTCTGAAAAAACCCTCAGAAGCCGATGCCTGCTCAGCGGCTCCGGACCCATCTGAGGAATTAATTTCCGAAGGCCCAATACCTTGAGTATCCAAATGCCTAGTCATCTCCATGTGGGAGTCGGAGGCGACCTGTGGCTCTGAGGTAGCGGGTGTCAGGGGCTGCGAAAGCGCCTCACTGAGAACTGTCGAACCAGCGACTGGCCTAGAGGAGGCTTCGTCGTCGGTTTTGGACCTCGGATGCCTGTTCTTTTCTTTCTCCTTGCGCTTTTTTTGAATTCTGGTCATCGGCTGTTCCGACGGCATTATAAAGTTAAACCTTCGGCCAAAGTAATGAAATGCAAAATTGTACCAACGCTTAACAGTGCGTTGGTTAAATCTAGCACAAAACCGACAACTAGCAACGTCATGGTCAGGGCCTAGGCAAGGAATACAGCAAGAATGAAAATACTTATGAGGTATTTGCTTCCCACAAGAAATACAATTGTTAACTTTTTCTGACATCGGTCTGGAGCAAGAAAAAAGTTTCCCCAATGGGGTACTTAGCTTTATTGAAGACTTCGGATCTGAAATTCAATTTCGAAAATCTCAGGAGTCGGCCGACCGGCACTTGCGAACTGCTTTTGCTTCGGGCACCGCACGGCAAGAAAGACTGAAGAAAATGGCGTCGGCTGCATCTTAAATACCCCTGGCGCACTGACGTCAGGGAAGAGGCGACAGCAACCGACGCCGGACCAGGACTTTGGAATTCAGGCCGACTGCAGGTAGCCTGCCAGTAGGATAACCCAAGTGTAATGACTGCAATAGTGAAACATGATGAACATCTACACCAAATTACTATACGAACATTTATATAGATGCAAGGAATCAGGGATACCTGGCAGGACTAAATCATCCTATGCAAGGAAGAGTAAACCTGTCTGGTGGACATCTGCAATAAATAAACTGTATAACAAAAGGAAAAAAATAGCTGTCCAAGACAAGGAGGAGCAGGTGCCCAACTGGAAGCAATGTCTCCTTAGCCTGAACAAGCAAATAAGAGCACTAGTGACATCCTCCAAAGCAAACTTCAAGTCCAAACTGGCCACATCTACTACAGACAATCTTAAGGCCTTCTTCACATATGTCTGCAACCTCAAAGGAAGCACCCAGATCTGTTCAGAACTGGTGGTCAAGGACACCACATACACAAATGCCGTAGATATAGCAAACTTGCTGGCTGACAGATTCAGTGAAAACTTTACCCCTTTGTCCTCCATCAGTAAATCAGGACATCCCGAGTACCTGCCCCTTTCCCCTTATATCTAGGGAACAGGTCATCACTGCTCTCTCAAAAGCAAAAAATACAGACTCCATGGGACCTATTAACATTCCAGGCTGCATCCTATGTGAACTCAGGCAGGAACTTGCAGCACCATTAGGCACCCTATTCAACCAACGCCTGAGTACTGGTTTCGTCCCAGCTGAGTGGAGGACAGCCACTGTCATCCCTTTACACAAAGGTGGAGCGTCCACCGATCTGGGAAATTATAGACCCATCAGCCTAACTAGGCTGATCTGCAAGGCCATGGAACAGATTATCATGGACCTAATTAACAAGGACACTGGCAACCTGATCCCACACAGTTTGACTTCGTCAAGGGGAGGTCATGTCTGCTAAATTTCCCATTTCCCAAAAAAAAATCATTCTATGAGATGGAATGAGAGGACTTCTGTAAATTGATTTTAAAACCCAGACTGAGTAGAAATTCCTTAACAGTTCTTAGAATCTTTTGACAGCTGGAAAACAGTCGACAAAGGTAAAGCAATTGCCCAAATATAGGAAGATATGAAAGCCCTGAAGTCTGCAATAAGCAATGACTGGAGCTAAGCATTTTGTGAAAATCTTGGTATAGTGGAGTGTCCAACAGAGATTGTGTTAATGTAAGCCAGACACAAGCAAATCTTAAGAAATGCCTGAAAGGCTTGGCAATATGTATGTGATGATAAGCATCCTTTAGGTCCAGCTTTACCATGTCAGTCAGATATGGAATCAGAGGTACAAGACTTTGAAGTTGACATCTTGAACTTCAGAATCCTGACAAAAGTATTTAGAAAAGAAAAATCCAGTACTGGCCTCCAGGATATTTCTGGTTTGGGAACTAGGAAAATGGGTGAATAAATATCTTTGCCTAGGGAAATTGACAGGCGCAGGTTCTAGAACTTCCTGAGACACTTTGTGTAGAATGGGTGGAAAAAGAGTAATGATTCTTGAGCAAGAGCAAACTCCCTATAAAAGGGGGCAAGGACTCCATTTAACATCCTCAGGAAGATTTTATGAGTGAAGCCAAGCCTATCTTCTCAAAAATTATCCCAATGTAGCAGCGCTGGAAGAAAAGTTAATGGCATGCTAAGCACATTTTAAAGCAGGTCTCCTTACCGGAGGCACAAATGTTACAGAAGCATTTAATGAACTCTCTACCTCAGAGGAAAGAAGGTTAGCTAACAAGTTCTGTCAATTCTCAAAGGACACAAGCAAAAACGTCAACGTATGTGCTTGGCAGTTCAAAATCCTGAAAGTTCAAGTACAAGATGAATACGTTTTCTTCTTCAACTTATCTATTGCTTTCTCATCTTTTACAGAAGGGATGGGGCTAACAACACTAACCTGTTAAGCAGCTGGATCTGCTACAGGATTAGAAAACAGGCACTTGTGTGTTTGGGGCACCATATAACCTTCCAGACCTCTTAAGAATAGAAAGATGACCATCAGAAATACTTAATGCACTTAGAAAAACATTCCCTAAAGCAGGTAACACAGATGGGACAGGTGCAGTTTTAACCATCTGTAGCTGTAACAAATCGGAATAAATTTTCTGTGCAATAGGAATGTAATTCTGGTCCCACTGAGCCACCTCTTTCATATTTGAAAAAATGTCTGAGTAAGAAATTTCTTCAGCAGGAAAATCTGAAGCCACAGTGTCCTTGGAATCAGAATGCTCAGACTGAAGATGAAACGTGTGAAGTGCACCCCCTCCTCCAGCACTGACTGCTCTTGTGACTGAAAATTCCAGTCAGAATGAGAAGAACTTCTTTTCCTTTTCTTTCCAGAGGCTTGAGAAAGCAAAGAAAAAACAGCAATCAGTTCCTTGGCAAATCGTAGTAAAACTGGGAACAGAAACAGGAGACTGGAAGTTTAACTCATTAAGTACATTCTCCCTGATAAATGCCTGACCATTAGGCACACTGGACCCTGCATCCCTGATCCCCATTCCGACTCAGTGAAGCCCCTTCACCTCCCCCTCAACAGACAGGAGTAATAGTGGCTCTACTTTGCCTGATACAGGTACCACAACAGCTGCAGAGGACTTGACTACCCTGATCTTTGGTGGCATCAAAAGCTACACAATTAAGTCTGGAGGGAACAAAATAGGTGGTCTGAGGAACAATAAGCAGCCACTGCAGTCACCCACCAGCAGATAGTCTATCCCTTAATGGTTCCCTGCAAAGTTTCTTCTTTTTTGGAGCTGGGGAAGGTAGACCCACACAGATAGACTGCTGCTCCATTGGTAAGCCAAGAACGAAGACTGAAAAGCAGGCAGGGGAGTCTGGATAAGTCGGTAAGGAGACAGGAGTTAAAAAGTGGTTCTGAGGTAAGTATACCACTTAGTCTCCCACAAGCAAATTATCCTGTCCCAAACACACTAAATCTTAAAAATATGAGAAAGGTTTTAGTCAAAAAATACACTCTCCTCATAAGTTTATTCAAGCATCCACATTATAACTCCTTTCAATATTTTAAGAGTGTCAATAGCAATTTGTTTCTTAGCAAAAGCACCACACAATAACAGAAATAACACAAGTTTTCTTTATAAAATTAATTTAAAATAGGAAGACATTCCCTACCAGGGACTTATCTGTTCAGCTGTTGTAGGTAACTAGCCAAATGACAGCTCACAGGGACCATCACATAAAGTTCTCACTTCGGTGGCAAAAAAGCTCTGAAAAAACTGGTGCCAACTGCCTTTTACATGGTGCGCCTGGAGAGCTCCCAAAGATCTGTAAAGCTTGCTGGTGCAGAGGGCTACAGCATATATAACTTAAGCTACTGCAGTGGTAATCCATATACTGACCATCTATCTGTTTCTGCAAAGAGAAATGGACACAACCTAAAGACTGCTGTCTCCCTCTCCTTGTTTTTTTTTTTTTTTTAAATGACTGGACTATGAAGTACTAGTATGGATAATCCTGGGTTATTTAAAGAAATACAGTATCCCCCAGCACTACTCAACCTTATCAGCTCCTCTTGTTTCCAGATAAACTAAAGGTAATTAGTTTACTTATGGTATCACTTGTAAAAAAGCCAATTCTGGCTCAATAGAAAACTGCCATGATCTTATAAAGCATAACTGTTGGCATATTTTTGTGAATTAAACATCATCTGTGCATTTTTAAGTGGTTGGGTGTAATTATTTCCTAAATAGATACACCTAGTTAGAAAAGAAGTTACCATTCAGAATTAACTAATAATAAACACATACACCAATGTTGTGAGTTTGCAAAGTATGCTACTCATCTTTCTTTTTGAGAATACGGTCCTGCCCAACAAGGTGGAATTGTCTTGTGAAACCAGAACAAATATTTAATGCTTAAATGGATATCTGGGAGCAAGCTGGCTTATAATTTTTTATTAAGCATGTTAAGGAGAAGTGTGGGACACAGTACTTCCTTAAGTTATACAGTGTGCACAGGAAGAAAATGGGATAATAGTAGTATACGTAACATGGCTTTTACACTGAACAGTATTATGACTGCAGTCTGCACACTAACAGATGAAATATTCCTTACTATGGACCAAGATCTGTTCACAGGGGCAAACTTTACTGACCTAACTAAATCTTTTGATCTGGTACACCGCTCTGCCTTCTAATCTATGTCTTAGAAGAAAACTAGAAGCAATTTTCTGGTAATGACTACATCTCCAACAACGATCTGCTTGTTAAAGCTGACACCTCCACTTCTTCTAAAGCCCCCATGATCAAAGGTGATCCTCAGTGATCAATCCTGGCACTATTATATTTTCTTCATCTTTGACACATCTCAACTCCCAATCTTGATGTACACTGATGGCATAGTAACACTTCCCATCATAACTCCCTACCCATCTACAATATTCTCCAAACAATTCTCAGTCTGGACTTCTATCAAAACGTATTCCTGAACTCTTCAAAAACAAAATAAATGACCTTTGGCACAAACACCTAGGCTCAACAAACTCACTATTCTCCTTGCATACCATATCTACAGATGACACACACAATAAAAATCTCTCCTTCTTTAAATACC
This sequence comes from Protopterus annectens, assembly GCF_019279795.1. Taxonomy (NCBI): domain Eukaryota; kingdom Metazoa; phylum Chordata; order Ceratodontiformes; family Protopteridae; genus Protopterus; species Protopterus annectens. The sequence goes on along the minus strand of NC_056733.1, from coordinate 1,116,514,683 downwards.
TAGGAATTATGCTAGACTTGTATCTCACCTTTCAAATTCACCTACACAAAACAAGAATATAAATAAATAACCTTCTATTCTTGGCCCTCACAAATATCTCACTGTCTATCTTGCACTATGAGATCAGCCAGTAGCACAGGCATCCTTTTGTGACAAGTTGAACAACTTTATTTATTTATTTATTTGACATTTGTTGACCGGGAAAGTCTGACTGGGTCAGGAACCCATTTTCAGCGGAGGCCCGGGGATAAAGGCTCCACAAAGTATAAAAACATTTAACAGAAAATGAAGTACACTGATCATTACATTTCTATGGATGTGTAGCTTACAGATTACAGTTAACTTTGTTGACATATTGACAGCTGAAATTACTTAAAATAGTAATTACTGCAATCAAGAAATCCAGTTAGCTTACCTAGTTACAGTCTTATAGGCCTAAACTTGCTGCTGCTTCAGAAATTAACAAAAAACAATTCTAACCCCTTCTAATAAAATGTGCAGATTCATCACATCACTGCTCAACCATAGCAAAAATCAAATGGCTTCCAGTCAGTCAAAAGGCAGATCTCTTAATGGCCCCTATGTATTTAAACTCCTACTTTCAGATTCACTTAGCCCATTAGATTCCATGCTCTATCCAAAACACCCTCCTGCAATCTCAGAAGCAAAGAACACAATAGGATAGTGCTGGATACACCATCTTCTGAATTTCAATGAACTAGGCAAAGCTTCTCTACTCAATGGCCAAAACTTAGGGAACCTCTTCCATCTCACAGAAATTACCTCTTATCCAGCACTCAGAAATTAGTTGAAATCACACCTTTTCAACCAAGCAAAATATAAATGATTCAAACAGGAAACATAACACCTCTTCCAACTCTGTCAACAATTTACTCTATCACATAATTCCTTTCTGTCTGTACAGTTTTACTTAGTTTCTTTAACCATCTTTTTTTCCCTTCAATCACTTTCATTCCTCCCTACTAATTATTTTCCCTTTCTCCACTTACACTGTAAATAACAGTAGTCTAAAAACACTGTGATGTGTCACTGTGCCCTTCACAGAGTATGGCCTGATACTTTCCTGCATATTCTTACCATGGGCCATATAACAAAGTGTATAGCATTCAGCCAGACATTTAGAAACAGTTTAGCAGAAAAGAGTATTCCTACACTTCACTGAGACATGTTCCAAGTAGCTTTCCACTGACTCCTTGTTTTATACATCACAGCTGCGTTTACCCCAATTACTTGGATTGCAAGAGCCAGAAATGCATTCTCTGTTTTCTCCACTGTAGCTTGACCATAGAGCTGATATGCATTATATAATGTTAGGGTTCTAAGCCTTCCACATGGCAAGATACAGGGTGGGTTGCCTCCATGAAAAAGAGAGATTCTTTGGGTTTAATTTTTGCAAGTTACCCTTTTTCATCTTGAAAAAATTGACCGTCTGACTTGTAGATGTATAACTCAACCTCACATAGGGAAACTGTAGCAAAGGAAACAAAGCATTGCTCATTCTTTTTTTATCTCCTTTGTTTTATGTAGACAATTTCTCACAGGTATGTGACCATACAAGGAACTGAATATTCTCTTTCTCTCTCTCTATTTTGGAGGTTAGGTAAAATTCTGGTAACTGAATGGACTGGTCCAATGACAGCTATCATTAAGCAAATCAATGTCAGGAGTTCAGAAATTCTCCTGGCTAAGGCGAGTGCAAGTAAAATCGTTGTTTTTTAGAAGGTGCAGAGGCAGTCATCTCCATCAGGAAGAATCAGTGCTGCCTTGGCCAAAAATCTTGCTACAAACAGCATTTTAGGATTTCCTCCATCATCTTCTGAATCACCCTGGGGGTAAGTATACAGAAACACACGCGATTAACTGAAAGAGAGATCATCCACTACCCATGCTTTGGTACTGAGAAACATAATTCCTTCAACTGTCTACTGCTCATAGAAGCAAAGTGATCTACTTCTGGTAAACTCCACCTGTTACACAGGTTCAGAAAGATACCTCTGTCTAATATCATAGGGATCCGAGGATGTCATGATCAATGCATTCTGTTGTGAAGGGCTGTTCCAAGCCCTAAGGATCATTCCCGACTCCATCGTCACTTCCGATGCTTGCACAGCTAGTCAACAGACAATAAGAGTGCGTTTCCTCCCATTCGTGTACCACATCACTGTATTAATGTCTATTGTCAAACGAAGAACTTCTGTCTTTCAGACTGCCTTGAAAATTCTGAGTGTCAGGATTACAGCCATCATACATTTCATGTTGATAATGTCTTTTCAGATGTTAGTTGTCCCAGATTGGGATCCCCAGGCCATCTCCAAAGCACCTGTGGTCTGGATGGCATCCTTACACTTCACTGACAGTTATTTTGTTGGCAGTCATTTTATCAAATGATGACGGTTGCAGTTCATTTAACTGCAGTATGTTGTACTGTGTTAGCCTTTTTATTTGGGTGAGAGGGTCGAATTATAATTTTTGGAACTGGATTTTTGGAAAATCTTGACTTAAAGTATATTACTTCAATGGAAAATAGGGAAATGAGTCAGGAATGGCTTCTCAGGTGCCTGTTTTAAGGGAAAACACATATTATTCTTCATCTGATTACTCCACCATGCAATTTTTTTTGCATTATGCAAGGGAGTATAGTTATTTTAACAATTTGGGACCAGTTGCTGGAAACTCACCATCAGTTGTCAGTTGCCCCTACTACTGATCTGGTACTCTTATCCTGGTTCTTTCCTCCTCACAGATAGACAGACATTCTGGCAGAAATGCAAGGTGTAAACAAATGCCCCCTCTAGTTCCTTCTAGATGTGAATGCTGGCTTACTGACAGAACCCAGACTGTAAAAGTAGCCAACTCCAAATCCAGCTGCAGACAAGTGGAGTACCTCAGGGTTCAGTCCCGGGACCACTCTTGTTTGGCATCTACTTCTCTGAAGTACAGGCCAACACTAAGGGACTCTGGCTAACAAAGTTTGCAGATGACTGCAAACTGGCAGCCATGATTGAATCGCCAAATGATGTGGATATTCTACAAAATGGCCTTACAGAAACAGATGCTTGGTGCCAGAGCCATGGGCTCAAGCTTAATGCCAAGAAATGTATAGTTATCCCCTTTGGGAAAAAACATGTACCCATGAATTACCACATAAGTGGCAGTACACTAAACACCAAAAGTGTGATGAGAGACTTAGGGACACAGGTGGACAGTGGTCTCACCTTCGATAACCACATCGCCACAACAGTCAGGAAATACATCTATGTGGCACACCTTATCACTAAGGGCTTTTCATCCAGAAAAAAGGAAGTCATTGTCCAACTGTACTCATCCCTCATTAGACCCATTATAGAGTACAACACCCAGTTTGGTATGTACCTCACAAAACATCTGCAATAGCTGGAAAGGCCGCAGAAATACCTCACTAAAAGAATCACAGGCCTAAAGCAGATGCCCTATGCTGACCGTCTTAAAAAACTCCAGTTATACTCTGTGGCATATCGTCTACTCAGAGGCGATCTCTGCTTAACATACAAGGCCATGTCAAACCCTGAGCTGTTGGACATACTCCACTTAAAGAAATCCCAATCCCTCAGAGCCACACACTTCAGGGATCTAAATCTTGTCATCACAATGAACAAAACATGTTGGAGGGATAGGTTCCTGACCCAGAGACTCCCCATACTCTGGAACAGACTGCCCATACATGTCAAGCAGAGCGCCTCCTTGGCCCTCTTCAAAAGGAACCTTGAAGATTGGATGGGAGATAGGAAATTCACCCCGGGGATCACGTCAGTCACCCTGCTAGACAGGGGTCCAGGGAAGTAAATATTGTGGGAAGAAATATCCAGGGAATTGTTATGGCTAGGCTTGTATAGACCCTAGGGCCGATAGCCTAGTACCAACCTAAGAACCTATGAATGTCTTTGGTCCTGTTGTACATTACAACTACAGACTGGCACTTGGTAAAGACCATGGGAGCAGTAGCTAATCCAAAGGGCAAAGTAGTAAACTGGTAGTAGGATTCTCCCATTCAGACATAAGAAAACTCTTGTGGTTCATGTATGTGTAGACAGGCATCTTTCAGATATAGGCATTAGGGAATGAAGTGTCACCATCTTGAATTTTGTCACTTTTAAGAATGTATTTAATCTTAACAGACCTAGACTAGGCCTTCAAAGGTCATCCTTTTTGGCATCAGAAAAAGCTGAGTAGAAGCCCTTGGTCTCTTTTCCCCTTAGTACTCTCTTTATCTAGTGCTTCTTGCAGGGGCAAATCGGTTTCACTCTCTTATCTTTCTCCTTCGTTTTTTACATAACTTTTGGAAAGGGGAAAAAAGAGCAGGCCCTTATCCAAGGATGCATGGAGGAGCTGCACTTTCACATCCATCTGCAGAGGCTGTACCCACAGCCACTCGGCCAGGAATACTTCCTACTTAATGACTCTGTAGCAGTAGTTGTGTGTGTTGCATCACTGTCATCATAACCACAAGTTACAGCAAGTGTGCCTATAAACAAGGTGGACTGGAAAAAGATGACTGAGTTCACCTTCATAGCTTTACCAGTAATGCCACCAAATAAATCATTCAGTTGCTTCAGGACTTGACCTTAATATGAACATGCAAGTCTGACAATTTAGAGCTCAGAAGGTCAGGGTTACAGGCATCTACACCATCACAAAGTGGTCTAAGATTCTGCTTTGATGGTCATGGGAGGGGTATTTGAGGTTGGAACCAACTTGAACCTTGTTGTAGCATCTAGGGAAACCATTGCTGGATCTAGCACTGGGTGCTTACAAATCTATATGAAAAGATCCTGCATTCTACAAAATCAATCAGGCATCCTTGGAACAGGAAGTTGGGAGTATGGTTCTAGGGATGATGCAAGGAAAGCATCCTATACGGCTTCATGCATTGAAGGAATGGCCAAAGGCTTTGCCGTGTCCAAACCCAGAAAGTCTAAATATCTGTTCTCATTACCAGATACCCCATCTTTGCATTTAAAGTGCTCCTTCATTAAAGGAAGGGTCTCTTCAAAAGAAATCTCTTTGTAGCCTGAAAACAGGATGCCCTCATCATACCTCATAAGGGAGATTTGGGTTGCAGATTCTGTATTACCTGGAAAAATCATGGGCTGATTTACACACCAGTCTTCGGATGTAATCCGTGAGAGAGATGAGAGTGAAGATTTGACTAATATCAGAGATCCAGATAGTGACAAACATCATTAACTGGTGAATGCCCATTCCTTGGACATTCTGGGTCTTCCATATAGCATGTGCAGCTGCTTGAAACAATGGGATGTGTCCCTATGAGACTCCCATTGCCACTCTGTAGTTTTAGGTATCCTCTATGACTAACCCAGTGGGGATTTTCCCCTCTCCCAACATAGTAAGTAAATGGGCATCAACGATGAGTCAACTGGGAACTGGCATTCAGCCCATCCATAGTCATTATATGTCTGTCTCAGGAGAATACGGTCTCAGATCAAGGCAAGGCAACTTCCTTAGGGTTATTACCAAAGGCCTCAGAGGTGCTAGGTATCTGAGCCAGAGGCTAAAAAAACTGTCTTATTGGTTACAATGCCCTTGGGTCTGGGGAGGCTGTCCAGGACTGAAGCAACATCCTCAACCTCCAATTTGGCCTTCCTGAAGGGGGCCTTGTTCTGCATATGTTTCTTAAATGTTTTGTTTTTCAGATGTACACCTGAAGAGGGTGACTGCTATGTGTTGCTCAACACAGCAGCCTGATAAGAGATGAACTCACATTTTCACTTCTAACTCCCATTGTCAGTTAAATTAAACAGCAATACTACATAGGAGAAAAAGAGAAAGCAAAATAATACTTAGTCAAGGTGAAAACAAAGGACAAGTTCAAATAATTAAAAAACTACACCATGCAAAATTTAGCTTCAGTTTCTGTAAGTGAAATCAGGAATGTCAGTTCATTCTATATATCAACCACTCATATTTGTTTACACAAGTGTATAGATATGTATAGCCATAATACTGTTTTCAGCACTTATACTTTGTGAGCCAGACAATCCAATAAAAACCAGAACCTGCAAACCCCAACAGTAAGCACCAGTTCAATGCCCTTGTTCTAAACCCTGACTAACTACCTCAATTTTCTCAGAGTACTAATCACCATACCTGTATAAACTAGTTACTTTTCTGTTAACTACTAAGAGAGAGTATAAGCTACCTACTGTTTCTGTTAACTACAAAGAGAGTATTCTCTTATATTTAATTTTTTATTAGCTAAATATTTGAATGGCTAACCATAGCTGAAATGTACCATGATTCTGTTTACAGAAATGCAACAAAATGTAATGAATGGGATGATTATCTCTAAATTTAGCTGCATTTGTAAATGTCACATATTATAAATGATAGTATGTATTTTTTGTTTGTTGGAGCCTTTCTCTCAAGGCCTCTGCTGAAAATGGACATATACCCAATTGGACTAGCCCGGTCAACAAATGTAAAATAAAATAAATAAATAAAATATAGCAATACATAAGTATATACATATATACAGTCTTTACAACGTTTTTCAAAGGAAATAGATACTCAAGAGGCACATAATCCAATGAGTGTCAGATCATGGTCTGGTGTCAAACATGTTTAGCGTGATTTGTCAAAACAGTCACATTTGTTTGCTTCTGTCATATGTTCTTTTAAGAGCTGAGTGGCCTAGAGGGCTAATGCACTAATAGCTTCTTTTTTTCTGGAAGAATATTCCAAGCTACTGGAGCAATTTTAGCAAAAGATTTTTCTGTCATAACCTTAGTAATGAGAGGTCTATGTAAGGAAGCACTTTCTGAATCACAACATATAGCTTTTATTTCTATCCTGTGTTTAAGAGAGGAAAAAATAGCTTTGATCTAAACGTTTGAATGTGACAGAGCTTAGAAAGAGATTTGCTCTGTTTGTGATAGACAGACAGCCTTACCTTATGTTGGACTACATTGTTCCCTATTGGGGTTTACATTTAAGTATTTTATTTTCATTTTTTTTTTTTTTTTTTTTGTGTGTAAAATACTGATGTTTTGATTATACATTAAGTAATTGGTAATGCACACTCTAATCTTGGAAGTAGAACACTAACTCTTATAAACTGTCTGGTTTCATGTGTTAGAAGGTTAAGGATTTTGTAAGCTCTTTTCAATCGGGCAAGAATTATATGTATGGGCCTGAGCTTCAACATGCAGAAGAAAAGTTTAAGTTTAATCATGTAACTAGCCTAAGTATCTTTGTTGTGATACTGTTGGTAGGGTTTCCCCAGCAAGCTCTAAGACTGTGACTGGCTCGCTACTGGCAATTCTACCAAAAGTACAAAAGATGGCAAAAGTATATTGGGGGGTGTTAACAGGGAGTTTATTCATCTGCAGTCATTTCTAAAGACGTGTTAGTCATTCCGTAAGGCGGACTCAAAGTTTCCAGTGTATTTATCAGAGGCAGTAATGAACACTGTCATCAGCATAAAGCAATACTTTATTCTAGGTAAATCATAAGGAGAAACCATTAATAAATAGTGAAAATAGCAGAAGGCTGACAATGCAGCCCTGATGGACTTTCACATTAAGTGTACAAGTGTCAGCATGCTAGTTATTAGCAGCAAAACTGAAAGTCCTTTCACTAGAAAACACAGTGTTGGAGTTTTTGTAGAAAAATATTATGATCTGACTGTGTCAAATGCACTTTTTAAATCAAGGAAAATGGCACCTGTTAACTGACCTTTATCCAGATTTGTGAAAATGTCACTTGTTAGGTATCAAATAACGGTTGATGTGTTAAATTTAGAGCAAAACCATACTAGAAGGATGCCATATTTGAGAATGTAACATAAAATTTGCCAATAAGCACCATCTATTTTTCCAGTATTTGAGCTAATGGATGGATGCTTGAAATGTACCAATATTCACTTACAGACTTGGACAAATATTTTTTTTAGACAGCAGAATAACTGTTGAATGTTTGAAAGGTTGTAGAATAGTCTGCTTAGTCAAAGTGACATTGAAAATATGTAATCTCTGCCAAATTACGGGTTCATAGTTAAGTACTAGGCTAGCTATTTTAAGCCTAGCCAATTTCCCTTTCAAAGGTGAGAATCAAGCCCTGTGCAAGGTAAACACATTAACCATTACGACAACCCCTGAACAATGTTACCTGGATTTGAACCCTGGATAACCTATGTGATATCTTCAGAGACATTCCACTTACCCCTTGCTCCACAGAGAACGCTTTTAGTACCCGAGGGTGAACAGTATGCGGACTAGGGCTGTAGGGAGTCCACATCTCTGACCGCAGTTTCTCTCTTACTAAAAGGTTTCAAGTAGAATGTAGGGGTATGAAAGTGACAAAAGTGTAAGTGGTAAAAATGGAGAAGCATCTGGAAATCTTCTGTTAGGTGGTGATGAAGGTTCATAGGAAGGTACTAGGCTACCTGCCCAAAGGCATTTATAAGCCTAGCCGGGATGTGTCGCGGACCCCTTAGATTAATTCCCTATGCCTCTGTCCAGCAGAGCCATTGAAGTGATCCCTGGGGCAAACTTTCTGTTTCCATCCACTCATCAAGGTTTCTCTTGAAGAGGGTTAGTGAGGAGCACTGCCTAATGTAGACTGGAATCTTGTTCCAGAGCATGGGAAGTCTCTGGGACAGGAATCTATCCCTCCAGCACGTCCTATTTATTGTTGTGGTGAGGTTTAGATCCCTGGAGCGTGTGGCTCGAGGGGATATGGTTTTCTTTAGGTGGAACATGTCCATCAATTCTGGGTTGGACATGGCCTTGGTATGTCAGGCAGAGATCACTTCTGAGTAGGCGGTATGCAACCAAGTACAGCTGGAGTTTCTTCAGTCGAGCTGCATAGGGCATCTGCTTGAGGCCAGTGATCCTCTTGGTGAGGTACTTTTGTGGTCTTTACAGTTGTTGCAGGTGTCTTGTAAGGTACATCCTAAATGGGGCATTGTACTCTATGATGGGTCTGATGAGTGATGAGTAGAGGGGCCCAATGACTTCTTTTGATCTGGATGCAAACCCTTTTGTGATTAGGTGGGCCACATAGAAGGATTTTCTAACCATTTTGGCAATGTGATTACCAAAGGAGAGGTTACTATCTACTTGGGTCCCCAGATCTCTTATTACGTATTCCGTATTTAGGGGGCTACCACCTATGTGGTAGTTTGTGGGTACTTTGTTTTTTCCAAAGGGGATGACTATGCACTTTTTGGCATTTAGCTTGAGGCCATGGTTTTGACACCAAGTATCTGTCTCAGTGAGACCCTTTTGGTGGATGTCTGTGTCAGCCAGAGAGTCAATTACAGCCCCTAGTTTGCAGTCGTCTGCGAACTTGGTCAGCCATAGTCCTCCTGTGCCTGCCTGTACCTCTGAGAAGTATATGCCAAACAGGAGGGGTCCTAGAACTGAGCCCTGGGGAACGCCACTTGTAACCGGTTTAGAGTTAGACCTAGCTCCCGCAACTCTTACCATGTGGGTTCTGTCCGTGAGCCAGTTGGCAACCCATGTCATGACGTAGGGGTTTATGTTCAGGCTGGTGAGCTTGTCTACAATACCTGAGTGAGGAATGGTGTCGAAGGCCTTTGCGAGGAATAGGTAGGCTGTGTGGACCACCTTTCCCTCATCTATAGCCTTGGTAACTGTCTCAAAGAAGTCCACCAGGTTTAGGAGGCATGATCTGCCCTTAACAAAGCCGAACTGGGTAGGGTCCAGTGTTTGGTGGTTTCCAATGTCTCTGTTGATGAGATCCATGATGATGTGCTCCATAGCTTTGCAGACCAAGCTAGTCAAGCATATAAGACGATAGTTCCCGGGGTCCGCTGTGGCTCCACCTTTGTGGAGCGGAATAACCGTTGCTGTGCGCCACTCTGTGGGCACGTAGCTTGTGAAGAGGTTGAGTTTAAACAGTGTGTTTAGGTGAGGGGTTAGTTCATCTTTGAGCTCATGTAGGACAAAGCCTGGGACACCGTCCGGTCCCATTGATGCTGTGTTTTTGGCTTTGGAGAGGGCTGTTTTAACCTGAGTGTCTGTGATTTCAAGGGCACTATATTCTTCTGGTATAGTTATGGGCCCTTTTGGGGGTGAGAGGAGGGGTGAAGTTTGCACTGAACCTGTCTGCCAGGATGTTGACTATATTGGTCGGTTCAGTGTAATCTGAGAATTGCCACTTAGAGTCTTGACATAGCTAAAGAATGCCTTGCAGTTATCTTTGGAGTCCATGGCAATTTTTCTTTCGAAGCTAGCCTTGGATGATTTTATGAGGGAATGTAGTTTCTTGCTGATACTGATCAGGGATGTCTTCCCTTCTTGGGATTTTATTCTTTTATGGCACGGGTCCACCAGACTGGTTTCCTTTTCTTGGAGGAGTGAGTCTTGGTTTTGTTTGGGATAGCACAATCCATGCATTCTTGTAGGTGGCCGTAGAGTGCATTAGTAAAGGATTTTGCAGCTTGGACAGTGTTATCCTTTAGCATGGGGGCTTTGAAACTTCCCACCTTGGTTTTAAGTAATGCGAAGTTTGCTTTTGAAAAGTTTTTCACGGTGGTTTCTTTGACCGGGGGTGGTGGCAGAATGTGGATATCCAGAGTGATTAGTTTATGGTCAGATCTAACCAGCGAGGGGTTGACCTCTGGTGTGGAACACCGGTCGCCCATGTTGGTGATGACCAGGTCCAATATGTTGTCACCTCTGGTGGGGGTGTTGACCAGTTGATCCAAGGCATTTGAGTTTATAAATTCTAGGAAATGTTGGGCAAGGGAGTCTGTACTTGAGTAGTTCTCCCAGTTAATGTTTGGGTAATTGAATTCAGCTAATAACAGGGTGTTTGGTAGGACCTTTATGTTTCCCAGTATTTCCAGGAATGCAGAGTGGGGGTCCTGGGACATGATGGGTGATCTGCAGCAAGCTATAATTTAAATAGCAGTTCTGCCTGTTGTTAGTTGCACATGGATGATCTCTGAAGCATCGTGCTGTGCCACTAACCTGGAGGTGTGGGTATCCTTGATGAATATGGATACTCCCCCGCCTTTTGTATTTCGGTCCGGGTTTTGTGGCCAAAATGTATGGTATGAGTTGTAGCCTGGTAGTGCTGGGGTGCTCTCTGGAGTATTAAACCAGGTTTCTGTTACTGCACATATATCAGTTTTCTCCAGACTGAGGACTGCCTCAAGTGTGTGCATTTTGAGGTTTAGACTTCTGGCGCTGAGTAGCATTACCCTCAGTTTTTTGTTACTTGTGCTATTTACGGTGGTGGGTTTGCCTTTTGAGCCTTTTCTAAAAAAGGCACTATGGGGGTGGCAAGAGCCTTGGCCAGTATTCGAAAGCCTAAGGGTGACAGGTGCAAGCAGTCTCTAGCGAAGTAGCGTGGCTTGTCGAACATGTCATCCCAGGCTGACAGACATTGGATCCCCTTTGAATGACACCAGAAGCTTAGCCAATTGTTGAAATTGATAATTTTTTTTCTCTATACCATGGTATCATTCTTGGTGAGGGCAGGATGCTACTCAGGGTCAGGGTCATACCGGCTTGGGCTACGTGATCAGATAGCTCTTCCATGTCTCTTTTCATGTAGTCCAGGGAGGTATGGCTCAGGTTATTCACACCAACATGGACAATAACAGAGTCATATTTGTACTTTTTCTGGCGTGACCTGAGTGCTTGTGTTATGTGGTGGATCCTGGCACCCGAAAGGCAGCTAACAGTAACCTTCTCCTTGTTCAGCCTAGTGAACAGTGTGCCTGACTATAGAGTCACCTATTACTAGTGTGTTGGGTATGTTATTTTGCCTTAAGGGCTGTGATTGTGTGGCACACTGGTTTTGTGAAGTATGTGTTTCACGGTTTGTGTTGGGGGGTGGAGGTTGCTTGGATGTCTGCTTTGGAGGTCTCTGTTCCTTCTGCAGATTTTTATTTAGAGCCTCCAAGTATGTTTTCGTGTATTTGTGTGTGTGTGTTTTGCCGGTGCTGGTTTCATAGGTCTACGTGAGACTGGTGGTGCGATGCAAGTAATTCCCTTCTCCTCTTGACTGCCTGGTCCAGTCTTGGGCTGAGAGAGCTTAGCCTCCAGTTTGGCTGTATAACTGCATCTCTCGCATGTATTAGTGTTTGGTGGAAGGAGGAGAGGGTTGTCTGTGTACATGAGGCAATTGTAACATTGCCTCAAAATGCCCAGATTCACCAGCTGGACTGGAGAGTACACCTGAAACTGCCCTATGGACATGCCTGGATAGGTACATAGGTTCATAGGTTCATACTAGGCTATCTGCCCAAGGGCATTTATAAGCCTAGCCCATAGTTATTTGGCTTTCGCCACCCCTTTAGTTTGAATAATAACCGTGTCAAGGTTTAAGTCTCCCGCCCTTGTGGTTCTGAGGGATCTAGTGAACTGTTTTACTGATTGGCTGGTAAGGACGAATAGAGAGCCTTGTCCTTCTCTACAGTAGGTTAACAATATTATCTCAAATGTTATTTAATAAATTAGGTATTGGGCCTGGGGAAGTATTTTAGTAATGAACAGGTTTTTGATGACCTTCCAGAATTATTCTGGTTGGCAAAGGTAGTCTGTTGAGCTGTTCGGCAGTAGTCCACTTTGCATACAGTGATTCTTGCAGCTCCTTTTATCGACAGGTACATGGAACACTTGGATCTGCATTATTAGTTTATTTTCTCTATTCTCTCCATGCTACATCCCTTGATTTTATTTGCTGACACAGGTTAAAGGGGCTAGTTTACCTTTTAGCCTTCTAATTTGTAGAGAGAGAAGTCTGTCCTGAACTGCAGGGAGACTGACATGAAATGTGTTAAGGGTTCAGGAATTTCAATAGCTATAAGAATAAACCAATCAATTCAGTTTAGTTCTGAAAGGAGCAGATCTTCAGCAGGCTAAGACAGTTTTCTGAAGGACAAATAAACAGGTTGAAGGATGACTGATTTTAGTAGCCATGAGAAAAGAACTGGATTATAGTCACTTACAAAATTACAAAGTACTTTAAGCGTTTCAATATGTTCTGGAATGTTTGTCAGAAGTATATCACTACAGGAACGTTTTCAAGATCATTTGCTGCATCTTGTTTGCCCCAGTTTAATTTCCCAAAGTCTTCTGGGCTTCTAATTCAATGACGGGAATGGACCCCATTTCTAAGTCAAAGTATGATTAAAGTTTGTGAAATTAGTATTGTTTCAATCTTTGATGTTAGCTAAAAGTGCTCTTCATGGCACCTGCAATGTGCCCAGAATCGGCTCCTCCTTCAATTCATATGGAGTTACATGTATCAGTAGCATATCTAAATATGACTGTAAATTATTTTTATGCCACCCATTGCCCCTACTCTTGTTGGAACTGTCTGAGAATCTTCCTCCACAGTGCCTTTATTTCTGCCTGAAAATTCTGGTATTTTATGACTTTGTCTCTCTCTCTCTCTCTCTCTCTCTCCCTCGCTGTACGCAAGACACTGTAATTACTCGGTGCAACAATTTCAATAAACAATGCTACTTTTGTCTTTTTTTCATGGACTACTACATAGGTTCATAGATAGGTTCATAGATTAGTACTAGGCTAATTGCCCTTGTGGGCCATTTTAAACCTAGCCAATTATCCCTTGTGAGACTCAAACCCTGCACCTTGTGTTTGTGAGGCAAACACCTTAACCATTAGGCCACCATCACATATATTTCTTGAGCAACTGGAAATGAGTGATCCCATATGATATAAACTTCATCATTTCCTATAATGCTTTGTGAATCATGATTCCAATTCTACACAGCTACTTCAATATTGTAATGTTTGCATAATCCCCAATTCAACAATCTTGTCACAGTATTGTGCCATTCAGTATACAGGCCCCTCTGCCTTTAGTGCATCACACCCAGCAACAAGATATGTGACTGTTTCCAATTCTGTTTTACACAATCTGCAGTTGTCTATTTCTCCATGTTCAATGGACTTCGTAAACCAGCGTGTAACGTAGTCCACTATCCTGGGCCTCCAATATTAACCTTTTGTCTTTTGGTTTAAATTCACTTCTCCTTAACCATTCCTGTGTCAAATCCTGACTGATATGTGGTTGTTCCAGGAGTTTTCTGTACTTGCAACTATATTTCTGCGTCTTCCACATTTCTTGCCTTCTCATTTGCTCCTTCACCTTACAGTCTTTTTTAAGCACATTCAGTTGCCACCTAATTTTTGTCTACTTCTCGTTTGATTTCCATTCCTGCTTGACACCAAAATGCTTCTGCTAAACTAAGGAGGGAAGTCATCTTAGACTTGTTGTCCTCATGTTTTAAAACTTTCACTATGTTTGGATCTTATGAGGTCAGTAGATGTATATGTATTCCTACTTCTGCAGATCTATACATGTAATCAATTTCGAGGAGGCCCACACTTCCTTCAGAACAGAGAATATATAATTTGGTATACACAGATTTTTATATATCATTTTATAAGTGGGAAGTATTTCTCGTTTTCCTGTCCAGCTAATCCAGTATCTTTTGGAGCCAGTCAATCACCCCAAAACTGTAAGTTAGAACAGGAAGTGCAAACTGGTTTATAGCTTGGACATTCTTCTTAGATGGAAGGGCTATTTTCATTATTAATTTTAGTCTTCTAAAATATTCATTGTTACGTATGTTCATGTTTTACTGTAGATCCTTGATCAGTTCCCAAATATTTACACACTCCCTTCTGCTCAAGTTCCTTTATATCACATTCCTGTCCCAGACTGATATTTTCCTGGTGCTGCAGCTTTCCAGCTTTAAAGGTTGCTTTTGGACATTTATGAAGACCAAATGACATTCTTATAGTATCTGAAAACGTTTTAACCACTTGCAATTGTGTTTTCAGTTCCTCATCTGATGAACTATACAGGTTTAAATCATCCACAAAAAGAATTTTCTGGGAGCCAAATTGTAACCATGACCCAATCTGTTCAGTATGCAGTTTAATGGGTTAAGAGGAAGACAAAACAGCAGTGGTGACAAACAGTCACACTGGAATATCTCCCTATGAATTTTGTATCCCTTGGATAATAATTTGTCCTTTATCATGGCTTACCAGCAGTTCATTGTCACTGCAATGTAATTATCAATGTAGGGTGTGTATCTTATTCATCTGTAAGCACTCCTTTATCCATGAATGTGGGATGCTGTCAAATGCTTTTTTGTAGTCTACCCATGCCATACTTAACTTCTTCCCCTTTTTACAATTCTCCATTATGACTTTATTTAGCAACAAATGATCCTTTATTCCACATGACGTTCTTTTATTACCACAATTGAGTTTTCTTCTAAATGACTATAAACTTTCTGCATCTATTCCAGTGTAAAGTTTATATACTGTTGAAAGACATGTTATTGGTCTAGAGTTTTTAGGATAGCTTGTAGGTTCACTTTTATGGAGGAGTATAATTTTCCTTTTGTTATCCACAACGTTGGTGGCTGCTCAGGATGCACATATAAATAGTTCTTACTCAGGGCTAAATCTTCATATAAAAATGTTAATGCTTTTACATACAAGTTAGGTACAACATCTGGGCCTGGGGTTTTCCAGTTAGGAGCTTTTCTTAATTTTGTTTCAATATCTCTGGCCATTACTTGATCCCATTTAATATCCTGTACATTTAAATCTCTTACTGTTTCTTTACTTCTTCTACCCATTCAGAATCTTTGTTATGTTCCACAGGGTCTTCATAGATATTTCTACAAAATGTGTCCATTTCTTCTTTTTTGGTGGTACTTCTATTCCTTTTGAATTATTTCCTAATTCTCCATAAAACGTTTTTGAGTCATCAATGAATTGCTTATTTTGTACTTTTCCTTTATATTTATCTGCTTATTTTCTAAGTATTTCTGCATGTGCTGATATCTTTAGTTTATTACCTGCAAAAGTGTATGACAGATCCTAGTCTGTTCTGATACTATGCATTGCTTTTATTGTGTCTATTTTTCTAAATATTTCTGTTGATTTGTTCCCTCTTCTGTACTCTTCTAACAGTGACTCTTTTTGTCTTAATTCTTTTATAGTTTTCTCTATTCCATACTTCTGTGACACTCAAACACTGGCCCAGTAATCAAGGAGCCTTAATCCTCACCACTGGCAACAGTGAGGAATGTGCACACTGGGAGGATGACAAGTACACACACAGTAAAGTGCCATTTCCCTTAAGAGCACAAAGAGATCACAGTCAGCCTGGGACTGGTTTCTCCCTCTTTCTCTAGATCCCCAATAAGACTCCCCACTGGCACGGCCATAGAGTTGAGTCCTTAGCGAGGGTTCCAAACCAAGTCCTCCAACACTCTCTCTGTCCACCGAGTGCTTTGTGTCACTGCCCAAGTAGCTGACACATACACACTCTTGGAGATTTGTTTTACACACACACACACACACACACATGCACACACACACACGCACACACATAAACACACACAAACACATACACCTGGGAAAGGCTGGCACAGGTTTACTAGCTATGCCCCCTTCTGCTCACACTATAAGGTAGTTATCACTGCCACCAGAACCCCTTATCAGCTACTTTAAGGCCCTTAACAAAGGGTGTCCAATCCTACTGTGTAATGTTACTATTAATCCAAATGGTAGTTTGACCAATAGCAAGTCTATTAGGAGGGGTCTACACAGTGGTACCAAATATGCAAGTACTCTCAGAGCTTAAATATGCCTCACAAATATCAGCCACAATGACAGGTTTTAAATATATGTAATAATAAATCATAAAAGAACAAGAAATTACTCAGCAAATCATCACAGTAACTTCAGAGTTCAAAATCACAGGAAATACTTAAAACAACATTGCATGACAGTCTCAAATAAATGCAAAAAATATCAAACTAATCTTTACTATATTCCTAACTATATCTAAAAGAATTTACTGTACCCTAGTTAACTTACTTACAGCAAGCAAGAGAAGTGTGGCGAATGGATCTTCTAGCTGATGTTGTCAGGTGAAAGACAGATACAAAATGCCCAGTCACTCTCTCAGAGAGTTCTTAAATTATTATCAAATATTACTGTTGAGATACTTGCAGCATGACATCACGTTTTGTCACCTGACTTCAGTTCCCAGACTCAAAAACAACCATTGCTAGAAACTTCTAGCATTTAGCATTTCCCTGTGAAAAATACATAGTCCTTAGATCTCTGCAGCAGCTGGAAGACATAAAACAATAAAACACTTACAAAATAATGCATAAGCCTCCCTAGTTTTAGACATCCTGTCTCCTTGCTGCACTGTAAGTGAAAGAATACATCTCTTTTATGGCACAGTTATAAAACAATTTAATTTCAACTATTTTACTGAAGTTTTGCAAGTTAACCTTCTATGGGCCAGTTCCCACTGTTAAAACATACACATTTACACAATTACAATAGTTTATATACATTTCTGTTATTTTCCAGTAGGGTACACTGTGGCTACATCTTTAAGCTCAGTACTATACAAAACCTTTTCACACACACTTCTGTACCAGCAGTTTGATATACACATAACATACAGTTCTAATGCATTTGTAACAACAGCATATGAATCTTGTTGACAATCATAACTAACATACAATTATTTACAAAACTCCAGATGGCTGGGCTGGCAGTATTTCCTATAAATCATATTAATATTCACAAATGACATACAATAATTCCATTGCTTGTTATTTCCCTGGAAGCTAATTCCACCTAATACGCAACTTCTCAGCGCTTCTGTGGATCACTAGTGATATCTGCATTGCTTACTGTACTTATTTCCTTGTTTCACTTGAAAGAAAGTTACTGTTTGTCGTTTTTGCATTTAGTTACTTGTAACACATTGCACTCAAGTTACCTGGCACTTGCTCACTAAAGCAATTATATAAGTCAGCACTAAAAATTAAAAGCACTACACCCTCACTCCCCACTGACCCTTGTTTTCAATTAAGGAATTCCCAATATTATTCTAGCATGTCCAAAGGTCAGTTGTCAATCTTCTCTCCGGTCCAGCTGGTGAATCTGGGAATCTTGAGGCAATGTTATAACTGCCTCATGTACACAGACAACCCTCTCCTCCTCCCACATAACACAAATACTTGCCAGAGATGCAGCTATTTAGCCAAACTGGAGGCTGAGCTCTCTCAACTCAGGACTGGCAAGACCAGACAGGAGGAGAAGGCAACTACACACACCACAAAACCAGCCTCACATAATGCTACCACTCCACTGAATCAAACACATAAACACACAAAGACATAGGTGGAGGCTCTGAGTAAAAATTTACCTAAACAGCAGAGGCCTCCAAAGCAGACACCCAAACAACTGCTACCTCAAGACACCCCACAAGCAACACATAAACCACAAAAGCAGTGTGCAAAGCAGTCACAGCCCTTAAGGCCAAATACAACACTAAACATACTTGTCATAGGTGACTCCATAGTCAGACACACTGACGTCCCACTCACCAGGCTGAACAAGGAGAGGGTCACAGTAAGCTGCCTATCGGGCTAGAATCCGCCACATAACACAAGCACTCGGGTCACTCCATGGCAAGTACAAATATGACACAGTCATTGTCCATGCTGGTGTGAACGACCTGAGACGTACCTCCCTGGACTACATGAAAAGAGACATAGAGGAGATCTCTGATTATGTAGCCCAGGCAGGTATGACCCTAACCCTGAGCAGTATCCTTCCTTCACCAAGAATGATGCCACAATATAGAGACAAGATGATCAGCTTTAACAATTGGCTTAATGTCTGGTGTCATTCAAAGGGGATCCAGTGTCTGTCTGCCTGGGATGACATGCTTGACAAGCCACGCTGCTCGCAAGGGACGGCTTGCACCTGTCACCCTGGGATTCGGATATTGGCTAAGGCTCTTGCCACCCCATAGTGCCTTTTTAGGCAAGGCTCAAATTCTAAACCTACCACCCTAGAAAACAAAATGGGAAGAAACTGAGGGTAATGCTGCTCAATGCCAGAAGTCTAAATCTCAAAATGCACGCACTCGAGGCCCTTCTCAGTATGGAGAACATCGATGTCTGTGCTGTAACTGAAACCTGGTTCAAGGCTCCTGAGAGCACCCTGGCACTATTAGGTTTTACCTCATATCATGTGTTCCGCCCCAAAACCCGGACCACACCACAAAAGGAGGGTGTATCCATATTCATAAAGGATACCCACACCTCCAGGTTGGTGGCAATGCACGAAGCTCGGAAACCATCCAGGTGCAACTAACCATAGGCAAAACTGCTCTACAAATTGTAGCATGCTACAGGCCACCCTCTCAAACTCAGGAACCCCACACAGCCTTCCTGAAGACACTGGAGGGTATAAATGTATCTCCAAACACCATCATATTGGGTGACTTCAACTACCCGAATATAGACTGGGAACATTACTCAAGCCCTAACTTTCTAGCCCAACGGTTCCTGGAGTTCATAAATTCAAATGCCATGGAACAGCTAGTCACTGTTCCCACGAGAGGAGAAAATATACTAGATCTCATTGTCACAAACATGGGGACAAAATGCTCCACACCCGAAGTATATCCCTCATTGGTGAGATCTGATCATAAAGTAATCTCACTGGAAATCCACATCCCGCCCCACCCCAAACAAAAAGACCATAGTGAAGAACTTCTCTAAAGCAAACTTCACACTACTCAAGACTGGTGTGGTATCCTTCAAGGCCCCTGAGCCAGTGGAAACCACAACCCAAGCTGCGGAAGCCCTTACAAATGCCTTCTATGAACACCTCCAGGACTGCATGGATCAGGCAATCCCAAACAAAACCAAGACTCTTTCCACAAAGGGCAAACATCCAGTCTGGTGGACCCCAGCCATTAACAAACTTTACAATAAGAGGCGAAAGCTATTACATGATAGAACAAAATCCATAAAAGGGAAGTCACCCCTGATCATTATTAGTAAAAAAATACGAGCACTCATAAAATCAACTAAGGCCAATTTTGAGAGAAAAATTGCTATGGATTCAAAGGACAATCATAAGGCCTTTTTCAGCTATGTTAGGAACCTGGGTGGAAACTCCCAGATATGCTCAGAATTAGTCCAAAATGATACAAAAATCACTGAACCCACAGACATTGCCAACATACTGGCAGACAGGTTCAGTGCAAACTTCACCCCCCCCCCCTAAAGGAGAGATAACTATCCCAGCCGAGTGTAGCCTCCCGGACATCTCAAATGCGCAGGTGAAAGCTGCTCTCTCTAAAGCTAAAAACACAGCATCAATGGGACCGGATGGTGTCCCCGGCTGTGTGCTACAGAGCTAAATGAAGAATTAAACCCGCACATAAGGCAGCTGTTTAATCACAGCCTTACCACAGGATACGTGCCCAAGGAGTGGCGTACGGCAACTGTTGTCCCACTCCACAAAGGCGGCGCCTCACGGACCCTGGTAATTACCACCCCATAAGCTTAACAAGTCTAGTCTGCAAAGCTATGGAGAGGATCATAATGGAGCTCATAAACAAAGATATAGGGGACTTGCAGACATTGGACCCGACCCAGTTTGGCTTTGTCAAGGGAAGATCATGCCTTTTGAAATTGGTCGACTTCTTCGAAACAGTCACCAAGGCCATTGATGAGGGAAAGGCAGTCCATACAGCCTACCTTGACCTTGCAAAGGCTTTCGACACAATACCCCACTCGGGTATTGTAGAAAAACTTACCAGCTTAAATGTAAACCCATATGTCACAATATGGGTTGCAAACTGGCTTAAGGACAGAACCCACAGGGTTAGAGTTGCTGGCGCTGTGTCAGACTCCAAGCCGGTCACAAGTGGTGTCCCACAGGGCTCGGTCCTTGGCCCCTATTGTTTGGCATCTACTTCTCAGAAGTACAGGCCAACATAGGAGGACTTTGGCTGACAAAGTTTGCAGGCGACTGCAAACTGGGCCATAGTGGAAAGTGCATCAGACACGGATATCCTTCAGAAGGGACTCACGGAAACAGATAGCTGGTGCCAGAGCCATGGCCTGAAGTTAAACGCCAAAAATGTATAGTCATACCCTTCGGGAAAAACAAGGTAACCCCAAGCTACCATATAGGTGGCAATCCACTAAGCACAGAAGAGGTTATCAGGGACCTGGGGACCCAGGTTGACAGTGGCCTTTCTTTTGACACTCACATTGCTAAAGTGGTTAGAAAGACCTTCTACATTGCCCACCTGATCATGAAGGGATTCACATCCAGATCTAGTGAGGTTATTGTTCCCCTGTACTCTTCACTTATCAGACCAATGATCGAGTACAATGCCCCATTCGGGATGTATCTCACCCGACATCTGCAGCAATTGGAGAGACCCCAAAAGTTCCTCACCAAAAGGATAAAGGGACTCCAAAATCTGTGATATGCTGCCAGATTGAAGAAACTCCAGCTCTATTCAGTCGCATACCGTCTGCTCAGAGGTGACATGTGCCTGACATACAAGGCCATGTCCAACCCGAATTAATGGACATGCTCCACCTCAAAAATCCAAATCCACCAAAACCACTAGAGCAAGCGACTTAAACCTTAGCACGGATATAAATAGGACGTGCTGGAGGGATAGATTTATCACTCAGAGACTCCCTATGCTGTGGAATAAAATCCCGGTCCATGTGAGGCAGAGCACCTCGCTGACTCTGTTCAAGAGAAATCTAGACCTGTGGATAGGAGATCGTAGGTTTACCCCGGGAATCATCTCTGTGTCACTGCTGGACAGAGGCACAACAAACTAATGGGCACAGTATTTTTTCATATAAGGGGTGGTGTAAGCCACAAAAATTTGGGCTAGGCTTATAAATGCCTTAGGGCAGATAGCCTAGTATAAACCTATGAACCTATGAACAATTATTTACAAAATTCCAGCGAAATGGGTTGGCAATATTTCCTTTTGTCACAACTTTCATGATGGTATTTGATTTCTTCCCTTCCTTTCCATTATTGCCCTTTGTTTTTGTGGTAAGACATTATCTGTTATTAATTTAGCTGAACAGTAATATGTCCTACTTACTTCTGAATTTACATGAATTTCTGTGGACAGTCTTGATTATTGTGTTCATGTGTTCATACTTCTAACATTCTGGGTCTTATTGACTTTCTGTAATCTATATATTTTATTGACCTTAATATGTCTACCCATCTCTATTAAATCAAACTACTTTTCCCTTAGATCATTTTCTTCTAAATTAAGGGCACACTCTTTAGTCTCCATTTTCTGCAGGCATTCTACAGAAAGTTCCAGAACATCTGCCTGTGACATTCTCTTTAGCTTACTCTTGTGTCATCTGTTGCTCTTTCATTTGGGAACTCCCTGGCCTATCACTCCACAACATTGACTGCATCAGAGATGCCACTATTTCCTGCTCCTTCCCTTGCTGTGCAACTCCAACTGAACGTTTGTCCTGGTTTCCTACTGGAGGCTCCAAAGTAGCTTTATATGGCAACTGATCAGATGCTTCCAGTTCCACTGGTTTCTCCTTAATTTGAGCACTCATTGTTCTATCATGCTGTAATACTACCAGAGTTGGATTTTCTACAGTGAATTCTTC
Organism: Protopterus annectens; assembly: GCF_019279795.1. Lineage (NCBI taxonomy): Eukaryota > Metazoa > Chordata > Ceratodontiformes > Protopteridae > Protopterus > Protopterus annectens. The sequence goes on along the minus strand of NC_056733.1, from coordinate 1,116,492,122 downwards.
ACTTTGTAGGTAATCCATAACTTCAGTTTTTATTTGTTTAACTTCTACATCAGTAACCCTCTTTTCTCCTTTGTTTTCTTATTTTTTGTACTATAAATTTTGCATATCAGGTTGCCTTTATCTGTATTTCCTCTTCAAATATCTCTGGTGTGTCATTGTTGTATTAATTTGTTTTGATTTCTCCTTTGCATAAATATTAATTAAATCTCTTTTTCATTCAAATGTCCATATTTCTTCTTCAGATGTTTCCTTCTCCTCCTGTTTCTCCCTAATTTGGGGATCCATTGTTCCTTCATGCTGCGACATAACCTGTGTCAGACTTTCTACACTAAATCCTTCACTTAGCATGTATTCCATAACTTAGTAAAAAAAAAACTTTTGTACTCACCATAATGTTCCATGTTTGTAGTCCATCTCACCCTTCATTCTTACATATGGGTTCGGAGCCGATCCTCGGCTCTGACTCGGCCTATTACAAAGCTCAAAGTCTTCTAGTTGGCTCGTGGCTAGGTAGGTATCCCATTAATGCACCAGTGCAATCCCCAGATCTTGTTTGCTGCTAAACTATAGAAAGACAGAACTAAGGCTACCCAGAAAGAACAACAATAATGAAAGGTCTCCACCTTATTATGGAAAAGCTATCCTGTCACCAGATCCTTCCAGGATGGGGGTAGGTGGGTGGGTTCATAAGAATGAAGGGCGAGATGGACTACAAACAAGGAACGTTATGGTGAATACATAACTTCTTTATGTTCTGTAGTCCTGTCTCACCTCCATTTTTACATATGGGACAGCGTCCTAGCACCTTATTCTTGGGTGGCTCACGGAAAAATACTCCTGAGTACCGTGGAACCAAAGGAGGCTCTACCTCTAGAGGTCAGGTCCAATTTGTAATGAGTAAAGGTATAAGGGGTAGCCCAGGTTGCTGCTGCACAAATATTGTCAATTGGAACTCTAGCTTGGAAGGCAGCAGATGTAGACTGGGATCATGTAGAATGAGCCTTAATCTTGAACGGTAAAGTCTTTCCATGGGAAGAATAAATGAAAGAAATACAGCTCAAATTCCAATTTGAAAGGGTCACCTTGGAGACTGGGAGACCTAATCTGACACTGGAGAATGATACAAACAATTGGTCTGATTTTCTAAGTTCCTTAGTCCTGTGAAGATAGAACTGTAACTGTCTGTGAACATCCAACTGATGAAATTTGTATTCTGCTGCGTTGGAATGGTTAGGAAAAAACATTGGCAGCTCTATAGACTGGTTCAAGTTATTATGAGAGCAAACTTTAGGGATACAGGAAGGATTTGTGCAGAGGGAAACTCTCTTTGTGGAAAATCAAATAAGGGGGCTTGATAGACCGTGCTTGTAACTCTGATACTTGTCTAGCAGAAGTGATGGCTACTAGAAACAAAGTCTTCCAAGACAGAAACTTCAGTGGACACGAATGAGCACGTCCGAAGGGCGGAGAAGTTATATTAGACAGGACGAAGTTTAGATACCAGGAAGCTACCGGTTCCTGAAAGAGGGGGGGGGGGTCTCAGCAAAGTAGCACCTTTAAGGAAGGTTTTACACAATCTGTGTGACATTAGGTTAGACTCATGTTGACCCAAATGAAAATTAGATATCGCTGCCAATTGAACCCTAATTGTGGCAGCAGCAGATCCCTGATGGAAAAGTTCAGACAATAATTCTAAAACCACCTGGATGGATGCAGTGTAAGGGTCAATATTCATTTCTTCAGCCCAGATGGAAAACCTTCTCCATTTGATAATGTATATCTTTCTAGTGGAAGGTTTATGTGAAGATGTGAGAATGTGGGTCACATGTAGAGGTGAAACCAGGTTCTCTCACCACAGGAAAACGTAACCAACCAAAGTTTGAAGTAGACAGTCAAATAGTCACAAATGAAATTTCTTGCAGTAAATCCACATCAATAGAAAAACTTCTATGAGTATCGACACGAAGGCAGAATATAAATGTAGAAAACCAATATTTATTAGTTAAAACGTGAGCGCTTTCGCGTAGCAACTACTACGCTTCATCAGACAATAATGAAAATACAAGAACTTCTTTTTATATACAGAGGCTGGTAGAAAAGGAGCCAAATCAATGACAATTAGTAAAAATCAATTATTCCATTAGGTAATTGGGCAAGTAAAGCTTGCAGCTTGATTAGGTGTTTGTTTTTTGAAAGGATATCTATGAAGAATACACATTTGTTAAAAAGAAAACTTTTTAAAATATGACTGACAAGTTATTTGCAAATCATTCAAAATAATGGTTGTAAACAGCAATGTTATGTTCAATGGTGGTGTGCAAAATAATGCGAATATAAAACCACCATAAAATCTGACTCAGTATTTGCTGCATATACATGAATGAATATATAAATGAATAAATGCATGTATAGGGTAAACAAGCAAGAAACTGAATATCATGATGAACACTAATACTCAAAATGATACAAGTATAAAATTGACATTCAATCTAGCTGCATAATAACTATTTGTATATAAATAAATAAATAAATATAGATAAATATATAGATAAAAATATGCACTCTGAAGTTTTACATGTTAAAAGTTGAGTGTTAAATAAATGAGTGAATGAACAAATAATTAAATAATTAATACATAAATAAAGATTTTTTAGGTTTTGGACTGAATAACAAGTGTAAAAAATATAAGGTAAAAAAAGGGTTCAAAAGCAATTTTAAAACAGCATTAAAAACAACATAACTACATTGTATAGAGGCAAGAATAAAAGAAATTATTTGTTCAAAGAATGCATTTAGATTAATAAGAATAGTTTATAATGGTAATAATATATAATGCACTTTTATATATAAATAAGATTTTATATAAGATCTATATAAAAAAGTGTGTAAAAATATAAAAATATAAAAATCTGTATATAGAATCTATATGTGTATATAATAAAAACGCATTCAAATTAATTTTTTGTTTTTTGTATAACAACTTTATAACATCATGACATATCTTGCCAAATACAAGATAAAATAAGATGAAAAAAGGAGGGCAATATTAGGTCTCAATATTTACCTGGCTTTTAGAAATAATAATTATGAAATATAAGATGGAATCTGAGGTGTATGTATAATAAAAACGCATTCAAATACATTTCATATAACAACTTCACAATGTCATAACATATCTTGCCAAAAACATAATAAGATAGCGTGAAGAAAAAGGAAATACTGTTGAGATTCAATAGTTACCTGGCTTCTAAGACAGGCTTAATGGAAATGTAACTGTTGATGCCAGGAGGTATGTGAGCTGCTAACCTTAGAATCCATTTTAATTCTTTATTACTTAAGTTCAATGTATTGTCACCCTCTCTTCTGTTGGGTTTAATTACTTCCAAAATCCTAAAGTTAAATAGATGTGAGGGTTGCTCTAATATATGCTTCGCTAATGCGTTTAATTCATTTTTTGTTTTTATGTCATATAAATGACCATAGATTCTATCCTTTAAACATCTTTTAGTCAAACCGACATAAAAAGCTTGGCATTTATCACATGTTGCAAGGTAGATTAAATTCTTAGTAGAGCAATTAGCATAGAATCTGGGTCTAAATATAAAATTCATGGTAGGATGGTGGAATTCAGATTGGTTAGCAATGTATTTGCATCTGTTACAGTTGTGGCAAGGAAAAGTCCCTGTCTTATGAGTAGTGAGGGCTGTTGTAGGATGAATGCTGTGATTATCATTACATAGTCGTTGTTTAAGGTTTAGACTATTTCTGAACATATAGTGGGGTTTTGTTCCTACTACTTGTTTAATAAAAGGGTCCATGATTAGAACTTTCCAATTATTATAAAACACATTCTTAATGTAACTAATGGTGCTTGTATAGTTCAGAGTTATAGGTATGAAATTCATTTGTTTATTTGAATTTATGTCTGTTTTATTGCTAAAGGGTTTGTCCTCTGTGTGTGTATTCACTTTGATAATGCTGTTTTTAATGGTATTAACCAGTTTTAAATCATATCCTCTTTCTAAAAATAAAGATACTAGTTTCTCTGCCTCAAGATTTAATACATCAACATCCTTGCAAAGTCTGGTTAATCTAACAAACTGGCTTTTTACAATACCAGGAAACACATACCTGGGATGCATACTGTCAAAGGTGAGCAGTGTGTTTCTCCAGGTAGGTTTCCTGAATGTGGGTCACATCAGGTAAAAAATCATGAAGCCTGACTAGGGATGAAATTGGAGCAGCCACGCTGTCAAGTTGAGGTTGTAGAGGCTGGGGTGAAGAGAGCCTGACATGTGCGTCAAGAGGTCTGGCACTGGGTCCAGAGTACATGGATCGTCTAGTAGATGAGGCCCAAGGAAGGGGAACCAAATCTGATGAGGCCAGTAAGGAGTGATGAAAATCAATTTGCTTCCCAACAGCTTCATTTTCTGAATCACCTTGGATATGAGAGGAAAGGGAGGGAAAGCATAAAGGAGACCTAGAGGCCAATCGTGAACAAGTGCATCTCTCGGTGACTACCCCAGAGGGGAGATAAGGGAAAAGTAGCTGCTGCATTTGAAGTTGATCAGACTGGCGAAAAGATCACAGCAAGGCCGTACCCATTTGCAGAAAATCTGTTCCTCTATCTCTTGTTTCAGAGACCACTCGTGAGGCATCAATTTTGCCCGGCTGAGTTTGTCGGCTATCATGTTGGTTGTCCCTGGGATGTGCGTTGCCAGTAGAAAGCTCTGGGAAAATATTGTCCACTTCCAAACACGAATCGCCTTCCGATAAAGGGGCTAAGATCTGGTTCCACCTTGCTTTTTGAGATACCATACCACAGACATATTGTCTGACTGGATTGCTATCGTCCCAACAGGAAGAAGGTCGTGAAGTGCTTGCAACGCTAGAAGCACCGCCCTCATCTTTATGACACTGATATGCAGGTGAGCCTCGTGATCTTGCCATGTGCCTTGGACAGTCCTGCCTAGATAATGCCCCTCCCATCTGTGAGCATCCGTGGTCACAGTAGCAACAGGTTGGCGAGGAAGGAATGAAGAGCCTGTCATTAGTCGATCAGTTGGATCCACCAATGGAGGTCCTTTTTGCAAGACTCTGTTAAAAGGATGTTGTGAGATAGAGGCAGTTGTTGAAAAGACCACTGGGACAATAGAAGCCATTGAAGAATTTGCATATATAGTCTGGCAAGAGGGACTAGCATTATGGTGGAGGCCATGGTCTCTAAGAGTTTCAGCACTGTCTTCGCCTTGACTTTTTGCAGAGGAAGTAGATGGAGAACTTGTTGTATGAGGTTCTGTGCTCTTTCTGCAGAAAGACGAACTAACATGGCGACTGTGTCTATTTCTGTGCCTACAAAAGTCACAAATTGAGAGGGCAATAAGGCAGACTTTTCCCAATTTATAGTAATCCCCAGCTGGGCACAAAGTTGGATAGTGGAATCTCTGGCTTGAAGGAGTAGATGCCTGGTGGAGGCGGTCAGGAGCCAGTCGTCCAGGTACGGAAACACTTGAAATCCTAGACGTCTCAGGTGAGCTGTCACTACTGCCATGCATTAGGTGAACACCCTGGGGGCTGTGGTGAGACCAAAGGGCAGAGCACGAAACTGGTAGTGACTGGCTCCCAGCCAGAAGGATAAGTGACTCCTCGATGCTCTGTCCATTTTTATATGGTAGTACGCATCTTGGAGGTCTATCGAGCACATCCAAATGTCTATCCCTAACAGAAGGAGTATAGACTGCAGTGTCACCATCCGGAACGTGTCCTTATTTACGGATTTGTTCAGTTTGCTGAGGTCCAAGATGGGCCTGTAGTCCCCTGTACATTTTGGCACTTAAAAGAATCTGGAGTAAGCTCCGAATCCTACCTGGTCTGCGGGGACGGTTTGGATGACTCTGTTTGTGAGCAACTTTTCCACTTCTACAGTTGCTTGATCCCTGTGATTGGGTAGAACTTCTTGGGAACATGAGGTGGAAGAGAAAAGGGTATGGAGTAGCCTCTGGTGATAATTCTTTGTACCCATTTGCCTCGGGTGATGCTTAGCCAGGCTTCTGGATACAAAGAAATGCGACCCCCGACTGGCTCCAGAGAAGCACAGCCGGGCCCCACATCAGAAGCGCTGATATGGCTGGCCTCAAAACGAATCACGGCCTCCCTGGTTTTGCAGGCTGCCCCTGCCTCTAGGGCAACATCTACCATTTGCTCCTCCTCCTCCTCTGCCTCTGAAGGAGGAGTCACCCTGTGCATCCGGGAAAAATCTCTGGGACTTCATGAACCACAACTTACCACCTCTCTGACCCTTGGGATATGGTCTAGAGGGGGCGGTAAAATGTACTTCCATGGCAGACAGTGTTTTCCCTTCTTGCTCGCACCTGGTGAGTGTGTCTTTTACCTTAGGTCCAAACAACGAAGAGCCATCAAAGGGGGCGTTGGGTAAAGGTAGAATTGAATGGCTCCGCAAAATTACACAAGCGCATCCAGGAGTGTTTCCTAAGGGAACCCGCTGCCCTGCTTGCTCTGTCGACTGCATAAGAAATCAGCCTCATGGAGGAGTTAATGAAATTTAAGGTGGACAACTGAGCAGACACCTTATCAGGGACTCCTTCAGTAGATGTACCTTGTAGAGCATCTCCCAACTCCTTAAGGAGATCTCTCTGAAGCCTTGTAAAATGTGTTAGATAGTTCAGCGATCTGAGTGTGAATGTTGCTGATGAAAAGATATGCTTCCCGTATCTGTCCATCATTCGAGACTCCTTGTTCAACGGATGGACAGATGAAGAAGTCTCTGCTAGTTCCTTCTTAGTGGCCACCACCACCACCATTGCATCTACCAGCACACCCCTGGATAAGAATTCCTTCTCTTTGGGAGCAGACAGAAATTTATTGGGTCTCCTGGGAACTGGCTCCACTGCATCAGGAGTCTCTCATACCTTCCAACTAACAAGGTCTAAAAGTTCATCAAAAGGTGGAGACACCCAAGAGTCTGAAGGTTGAGACCCGAAAGCCTTCAGGTACACTGACTCCTCATCAGAAGGGGTAACAGTGGACCAGCCGCCCCTCTGCTTATGGATCTCCAAGATGTCTACAAAGGAGACATCATCAGAGGAAGACTTGGGAGACCCTTCTGACTCCTTGAGGTCAGTGTCGGAGGTAATGGACTCATCCTGGGAGTCAACATGCTTCCTCTTGCATGTCCTCTTCCGAGGGGGCTCCTCAGAAGGGTATTGCGGGGAGGTCTTGGAAGACCAACAGGGGGCTCCTGAGGTTGCAGGTCTCTGCAGTCATGACAGAGAGTAGGTGCTGAGACAGAGGTCGGTGCCCGAGGGGAAAGAGTGTCGATACCCTTGAGTGGAGCTGATGAGCGAGACAGCACACTCCTTATCATCTCGAAGGCAGACCTCTCTGGCTCCGAAGACCTCCTTGGCTCCGAAGGGACAGAGGAAGTCATCGGCTCCAGAGCCATCGGCTCCAAGATGGATGTAGGGTCCGAGCTCACCCTAGCCAATGCACTGAGAGGAGACTTGAAACCAAAGAGGTTCGGGTCTAAGTGTCCCTGTCGGGGGCCGACTGGTGAACTTCGGCTCCTAGACACCACGGATGGCACCAAAGGTGTCAGAGCAGAAACCGGCTCCAAGACAGCCTTGAGGGGAGCTGGAACCGAGGGTTCCACAACAAGTGGTACTGAACACTCCGGGCTCCAAAAGCCCGGCATGGCTTGGAGGAGGAACCACAACAGGGGGAATGGACTCACGTGGCTTCAGGACCGACTGGGTCGCAGCCAACATTTTTGACACGGCAGACGACTTCAGGAATCTAAGCACTACTCTCTCCACATCTTCCTCTGACAGGCTCTTGGAAGATCTGGAAGACAGTGTGGGTGATCTGGACCTCTGCAAGATTAGAGACCTTAAGGTTGGGGAGACCGGCAAAGGATCTCTGGACCGGCTCCAATGTAGTCTCTCAGTAGTTGGCTCCAAAATGCTTGGGGACAGAACTGAAGTCCCAATATCAACAACCTCGATCGGCTCCGAGGCCAGTGGAGCCAAGGAGGTAGAAGTCATATCCAGCATTAGAAAGTTAAGGAGGTGGGTCCGAAGCACCGGATGGAGCCGGGGAATGTCTCTTGATAGTCTTAGTCTTCTCTTTTTTGGATGAATGTGATTTTGAGGAAGAAGAAGAACTGGCCAAGTCTTCCTCGAAGGAAGGCTTGAGGAGACCTTTTAAAATTAGCTTGTTCTTCTATTCCTGGAGAACTCTGGAGCTGAAGGAATGGCAAAACAAACACGTTTCCTGCAAATGAATGGCTCCGAGACAATAAACACAATTACTATGGCCATCCGTAATTGACATTTTCTGGGAGCACTTTACACTTTTTTAAAACAGCAAACAAAAACACCACAACCACCCAAAGATCTTGTTGAATAAAATATGAATAAAAAAAACAAAAACTCAGCAAGACCACCACGGCTTCCAGTATGATAAAAGTTCCAGTTTAATAGATAGGACAAGCGCTTTCACGGAGACACTCTACACTTCATCAGATCCTTACACAACTCCTTAACACATCATTATATATAATATCAGTATAGCATTTAATCATTTCATCAGAGGTTGACTAATTAAATAATCACAAAGTAATAAAACAATTACTAGATCAAAACAGTCAGTCACTAAATAAAAACAAGCTACTTAAAACGGCGTGCACCCAATATTGGCTTGATACAAATACTACTATTCAAGCCAGGGTAAATGTGTGCTTGCAACTTGAAAATCTATTTTATCTCCACACATTCTATAAAATTATCATTATTGCCAGCCCTCTTGTTGGGTACAACAATTTGCAAATCTCTGAAACTATGCGATGAAAACTCCACAATGTGCTTTGCTAGAGCAATGCCAAAATTCCCATGCTTGATGTCACACAAATAGTGGTACACTCTGTCTCTAAGGTGTTTTGTGGTCTTACCTACATAGAAACAGTTACATCCATTACAAGTAGCCAAGTAGATAAGTAGGTTGTTTTTATTTAGTGACTGCTTTTATCTAGTAATTGATTGTTTTATTACTTTGTGATTATTTAATTAGTCAACCTCAGATGAAATGATTAAATGCTATACTGATATTATACATAATGATGTGTTTTAAGGAGTTGTGTAAGGATCTGATGAAGCGTAGAGTGTCTAAGTGAAAGCACTTGTCCTACCTATTAAACTGGAACTTTTATCATACTGGAAGCCGTGGTGGTCTTGCTGAGTTTTTGTTTTCTTTATTCATATTTTTTAAAACCCAAAGGCTTATGGTCTTTTGCCTCTTCAGACATGATAACTGGCGAAGCAGAAACACACAAGCACAAAGAGGACTAGGCCCTCTAACTTAAACGGGCCTCGCACTTACTACACTAGCACACACACACACCACGAGGACTAGGTCCTCTAACTCAAATGGGCCTAGCCCTGGGAAGAGAGAAAAGGACAGAGAACTAGGTCCTCTAACTTAAATGGACCTAGGTAGAAAGGATAAGACTTAGAAGATCAGAAACTATCAACTACACTGCACACACACAAAAGTGAAATATCTAAATTTCCAACTGCCTCAAACATAAATCTACGCTCAAAACGCTAAGGAGTAGAAACAAAAGGGTCGGAACTATCAAAAGACCCTGCACACAAGCTGACTCACTAAATGCCTAAGTAACTGTTTGTTGTTTGTTTTTCGGCTTTTCCTGGTTAGGGGTCGCTACAGCGAAACTCCGGTCCGCTAATGATTAGCAGTTGTTTTTTATGGTGTTGATTTGCCAGCCCAACGCCCAACCTTCAACGAAGGCACGCCCATTCAACCCATGTCTTTCGAACGCCCACTCGACTGCGGGGAGGACATGCAGACTCCACACAGAAGGCACTCCCAACCCAAGCCGAGAACTGAACGGGAGAACCTCTTGCTGCGAGGCAACAAGCTACTCTAAATTTCTAATTCTCTAATAATAAGAAACACTGCACACAATATATAGCAAAATAAGCGCAAACATGCACGTTAAATAGAAAAGGACTAGCACATAGGATACCAAACGAGAACAACAAGGGCCAACATTTAAAGTAAAAAAATACCTCAACAAGTCTGAAAACTACTCTAACACTACTAAACTCTATCTGGAATCAGATAATCCCTAATGTTAAACAGTAACATAGTAATAATAGAAAAAGGTTTTAAACTTAGCCACGGCCAAGCAAGAAGCACATCTGAACTCGTAGACGTGGCAAACGAGATCTGGGGATTGTACTGGTGCACTATGGGATACCTACATAGCCACGAGCCAGCTAGAAGACTTTGAGCTTTGCAATAGGCCGAGTCGGAGCCGAGGATCGGCTCCGAACCCATATGTAAGAATGAAGGCGAGATAGGACTACAGAACATCTTCTACTTTCCTACTCTTCTGTTTTACATTCACAATTTTTCATATTTGGGTGCCTTTACCTGTATTTATCTTCAAAATTTCTTTGGAGCTGCTTTTTTGTACATTAGTCCATCTTTCTCCTTTACATAAAGGAGACATACAAAATTACAAAGTACTGTGAAGATTTCAATATGTTCTGGAATGTTTGTTAGAAGTATATCAACAGAGGAACACTTCAGGATCATTTGCTGTGTCCTGTTTCATGTGGATTAGCTGCTTAAAGTTAATGTCAAGTAGTACTCTGAAAGTCTGTTGACTGGTTTTCTTTTGAAAGATCAAAAATGTCGTTAGCCTCTGAAAATGGACATTTCAGGTCCCAGATGGACTTTCCCGGGAAATAAAAACAAATAAATAACTTTGGTTAGTATACTACTTGAATTACTGCAAGTCTAGGAGGATTTGGGGAGTTATGAAGGAGCCATTAACCTAAACTGCATGTTTCTAGGGGTGGGATGGGGGTAGAAGAGGGGCAAAGTGGGCTAGTTAAAAGTTTCATTTTTTGCAAAACAATCAGCTCATGAATGCTCAATAAGCTTGGATCAAAGCCACCTCTCACCCACCGTGATAAGATGTCAGCAAACTGAAAACAGACAAAGCTAGCATCTTCTTGCTATTAGGAACACTATCAAAAAGGAGGAAGGAAGGGGGATTATAAGATAAGGTAAGAGAAAGGCAATCACACTGTAGCCTAAAAAAGTTAGGAGTAAAGGTTATTGCAACTGCAATCCACATAAAGATCATTAAACTCTATGTAAACTGTATTACACAGACTATCAAATGTTTCAGCATTTTCCAAATTTACCACGTCATAAATACCTACAGTAAATGGAATGGAAGCCTCTATTTAATACTCATGATTACAATGTGTCATTCAATACTAATGTACACCGATAATGAAATGAAACTTTTCCAGCATATATCCGACACACCAAAAGACACGGATAACTACATACAATAAGAGATGGACATACACCACAAACAGTTAAGTAGCAGTCTTACTTTCCTCACAAATGTAATGACAAACATTTTTTTGTTTTCTGTCTTAAGTGTCACAGTAAGAACTACTGTAGCAAAGACAAACAAAACTTATATTCTTCACAGAAAGAACATAAAAATTAATCAAATGACTACCTTTGAAGTTCTCTGGAGCTGGTCCCCTACATAAGTTTTTCGGAACTGATCGAGAAACCACAGAACTGCAAGTTCAACTTTCTCATTTCCTGACTGAGGTAATCTGGAATCCATTAAGTTCATCAGCTGGAAAACCCTGGTAATGATTTAAAATATAATACAGAGATAAAGACTATTTTTGAAACAAAAAAATAATAAATTGTACCAAGTTAAACAATGATTTAACAAAGACATGTGCCAGTTTACATATAAACAAGCAAAAGAGATGCATGTCTGTTTCTAATGGTTTAGATGGGAAAACACACACACAAACACTGCAATTTCATGACTGAGGTAACCTGGAATCCATTAAGTTCATCAGTTGGAATACCCTGGTAATGATTTAAAATACAATACAGAAATAAAGACTATTTTTGAAAAAAAAAGTAATAATAATAAACTGTATTAATTAAAAAAAATTATTTAACAAAGACATGTACCAGTTTATACAGCTTACAACAGTGCAGGAAACTCCATATGGGCTTATCATTAAAACTGCATGCTACTTTACAACAACTTTCACTGCAAGTGTGAGAAGGCAAGTTGTTCACATATCTTTTTTTAACACCTTTACTGAATTATCACTAAATCACAGGCAAACATACATTTATATAAAAGAAAGCAAACTACATTAACATGTTCCATATTACAAACATTACACGACTTTCTTTGTATAACGATCATCAATCCAACATTATATAAAATGCTCTTTTCTTAACTTCCTTTAAATCTCACTCCTCCCCCAAAACATTACTCTGAATGTATTTTCCCACAATTTCCATTTTCTTTGTAATTTGCTTCTACCTTTTCTAAAGATCCCACTTCTAATACTTTTACCTCTGTAACAATATTCAAGAATTCAAAATGGTTTAGAATTCGATTACCATTTTCTAGTAATTGCTTTTTTGGCAGCTACCAGAATTAAAATTAGCAAGGCCTTACTATGTCTAGTCAACTCAGACCCTGTATCCCAGGTCAAAAATATAATTTCCTTAGTTGCATTCATTTGCTCACCCAATATTTCTGACAGAGTACCCTGTAGGAAATCTGAGAAGTCTGCCAACTCATTACACTACCAAAACATATGTTCCCAGTTACCGCTTTCTTCTTAATCACACCTTCAACATTTGCCATATACCTGAGGAAAAATTACTTAAGAGTCTGACTGAGGTATAAAAGTACATAAGCAAACACTTCCCAGCAAACATCCTAAATCTTCTCAACTTTGTTGCATATTTGGGAGCCACACATATGTCCACCCATTGTTTCCTTATGAATTGCTTATCCAGTCTCTCTTCTCAAAATTTTCAAACTTCATTTGATTGATTCCTACAATTATTTTGCAATATTTTACATGCACTACTAATTATCTCTTTTTTTAACAGTAGCTTCTGTTCGAGATTCAACTAAAAACTACCAAATTAGGGCTTTCATTTAGGATTCCTCTATCCTTTTCTCTTTGCCTGTACTCTGATATCAATCCCTGATAAGGAAGGCAGTCTTCATCCTGTAGTCCAAATGTCTTCTTGGTCTCATCTCATTCTATTGCCTTTTCCGATCTAGTTATTTCTCCCAATACCTTGATTCCTTTGCCAGTTTTCTCCAATAAATTACAAGTCCCTCTTGCCTATGTACCCCTAATTGCTGACATCCCTATCAGCAAAATCTCCTTTTCTCCATTCTCATAGTTCTTAGAATACTTTCTGCTACTTTAAGAATATAACATTCTGTATGGTTATTATTCTCTTTAAGGATCTGCATCCAAAATTGTACTCTCTCAACTTCTTGAACTCCCCTCCCTTCATTGTCATCCATTTATGTTTTGAATTATAACCTATTCTTGTGCTATGTATATGAGCCTTAACTGTGTAGCTCTAAATTAAACTTGAAATCAGGTAATCCAAAACCACCTTGTGGGATCAACTTATCCCACGTAACTCTTGCCTTCTTCTCCTCCCAAATAAATACCTTCAATTCTTTATTATTGCCCACAACTTATGCCCTGGTTGATAAAAATATTCCTAGCATGTATATAAAATTAAAGGGATCAAAAACATTTTCACTGCTTGTACCTTACTATCCATAAGCAAGAGCCTATAGTATTTGTTTTATCTTTTGTTCAGTCTTTTCCCACATATCCTTAGCTGGCATAACAGAAGCCTTTTTAATCCATACTCCTAAATACATCTTATTGTGTCTCCATAAATATGAGTATTACTGAACCAAGTCATGTGTGGGTATATCATTTAAGGCTATAAACCTTACTTTATCTTCATTAATTGTCTGGTTTTAGTTGTCTGTTTGCTGTCATAATTTACAGGGATTTTTATGCTGGGCTACACTTATTATTGCTATTTAGAGCGTATAGTCTGTCAAAACTGTGATGCTTTTTTTTAAACTGCGCATTGCATATGTAGGCTTGGTGATTACTCCATTGTTTACATGCGTACTTACATATCTAAACTTACCTAGGAAGCTAGACTGGCTTCATAGACAATTCCTTATTGATATCTGCTTCACTGTATTCTGCATTTAGTATTAGTAAGCAGAAACATACAGTTGCTGTTTATTTTGTACACAAACAGCAGAAACCCAGCATTTGCTACAAATTCTAGCCAATATTTTGCCTAACTACAGTTCTAATTGGTATTGGTTAGCAGAAACATACCTGCTATCAGTAAGGAGAAACATACAGTTTGTTTATTTGATATCTGGTTTTGAAAAGTAGAAACAGTGTTTGTTACCCAACTACAGTTTCCATTGTATTAGTTAGCAGAAACATATCTGCTATTAGTAAGGAGAAACATACCGTTTATTTGGTATCAGAAAAGCAGAAACAGTGTTTGTTGCAAACTTTAACCTGCATCTCATCTAACTACAGTTCTAACTGGTTTTGTAAGCAGAAACATACTTGGTATTTGTCAGGAGAAACATACAGTTGCTTGTTTATTTGGTATTTGAAAAGCAGAAACACAGCATTTGTTACACGTCTTACCGAACTATGGTGCTACTTTTAACCTATTAGACTTAGTACATTGTTAACTTTGTCTATTACGATCTGCCTAGACACTGTTTCCTATTCTTTGTGATTATTTACTCTTCCTCAGACATTTATATATGTACCTTGTTGTACCATTTCTTGTTTCCACTCTCTGTCTTCTGATAAGCCTTCCATCACTCTCTGACTAATATCCTCTACTCTCACAATTGTCTCCATTTCTCCTAGAACTGTACTATTCACTTTCTGCTCACACTCTGTCTATTTTTTCTCTTTGCAATTTGCTTGGGTCATCCACAAGCCTTGCGATCTCGCCCCCCCCCCCCCAACACACACACACACACACACACACACACACACACACACACACACACACACACACACAAACACGCACACACACTTTTAGTTCTGAAGCAAGTTTCCAGCAAAAGCTCAAATCAGCCCTGGGAAATCTCAACTTTTAAACACAAGCCTTCCAGTAGCATTAATTATTAGGTGGATGTCACTGAATTGTTTATAACAATTTTCCCTTACTTTGTGACCATCACTGGGAGGTGAACACAGCTGCATTGAGCTTCATTCAGCTTCCAACTTGGAGAGCTTTAATGAAGTTGGCCACTAGGTAGCAACGTACTCTACTAATTGTACAAGTTCCTTATCCCTCTGTATACAAACAGGTGAGCTCCAGAGTCTAAGGTTAAAATTATTGCAAAACAAACCTTTACCTCAGTCTCGATTCCCTTAGCTCTATTCATCCTTAAGAGCTTGCTAGCAACATTTGGTTTTGTAAGCTGAAAAGATCTAACACAGTGTATTGTCTTACTTACATTTCCTGGCTCCTGACAGTTTTTTTCTTTTCATTTTGGAATCCCTCCTGCTGGGGTTGTTCTGCTCTCTCCGTTCACCCTTTGGGCTCACTCTGCTCCCCTACCCTGCCCTATATCCCACCCGCCTCCACTGCTTCTACTCTTGAGCACTAGACTGACACTCCTTCACTCTAGCCATTCAGTTAGACACACTTCCTGTTATCCTTTTTCCTCCTCCTAGACCTATACCATGCTCGTGCTTCACCTATCACTTCTTACTACAGACACTCCCTCACTCTATCCATCCAATTAGATGCACTTCCTGTTATCCTTTTTCCTCCTCCTAGACCTATACCATGTCCGTGCTTCACCTATCACTTCTTACTACACTCATATTACTATCTTAGCTCACTACTTATCACAACACATTCCAGACATCCACTTTTCATCACACCACAAACCCACCTTACCATCCTACTCCATGTACATATCTCACCATCAGTCCTACACTTGTAATATTACTAGCCTCCAATATTTTCCATTTAAATTAATAACTACTAAAGATAGTCACTATAATCCTCAGTTATACAACAATGAGCTTATCAAACAATTAAAACTACTTACCAGCATTGTTTCTAGGCTACTGCTTAATGGTGACATCCACCCAAACCCTGGACCACTCTCAGATAACACCAACCCATCTAATCACTCTAGTCTCAACACCCCCACACATCCAATCCTAAACAGAAAAAATCAGACCTATTGCTAATGAACATTAATATTAGACGTATAGGCAACAAATTGGACATCTTCCATACCACTCTAGCTACATACTCGACAGACATAGTCATAATCACTGAAACATGGTTAAAACCAAGTACAAAAGATAATGAAATACTAGCCCCAGGTTACTCCATACTATGGGTGGATAGACTCAACAAAAGAGGAGGTGGAGTTGCTGTCCTTTTTAAATACCATCTCACTTTAACTTTCCTTGAATGCAAAACCCCGCAACTGGACAGTGCAGAAATCATGAAGTGCACAAAAAAGCTCAAGCCTTCACAAACAGGTGCTGGATTTATTTTTCAAACTGCAAGTAAGCACTTTCGTTCCAAAAAGCATTTACAAGGAACTTCATCAGACCTGACCTGAAAAATAAATCCAGCACCTGTTTGTGAAGGCTTGAACTGTTTTGTGTACTTCTTGGTTTCGTTTGGTTTTGTGGATTTACAGTGCAGAAATCATCTATACCACACTAACCATAAATTCAAGAAAAACACAATATAATTGGCTGCTATATCCCACCTGGAAATAATGCCCCAGTTACAGAATGTCTATTGTACTGGGCAAGTATGTACCCTTAGTCAGGAGACATTCATATTGGGTGATTTTAATTTAGACTAGTTTGCATGTGATACAGATCACCCCCATTCATCACATAAATGTGCATGGTTTTACACAAACTATTCAAGAACCTACCTGAATAGATAAACCTAGTAAAAACAATCCACATTGGATTGGATATTATTAAATAACTCCTCTCACTCATTCCAATCAGGTTGCCTTCTTGATGGTCTGAGTTACCACCTACCCACATCTCTTATACAACACACATTCTCACTAAAACTACTATGTTTAAACAACTGAGGAAAAAACATAACTTTAATCTTGACAACTTCCTAGCTGGCCTACAAAGGTGTAATTGGACTCCACTCAAGTACCTTGACCTAGATGATGCACTGAACCACTTTAATAAATCTTTCTTAGATATATTAAATGCACATGCCCCTGTCAGAACCATCAGAGTAAAATCAAACTATGCCCCCTGGCTAAACAGAGACACTAGGGTCCTTCTGAAAACTAGAGATAAAGCCTGGGAACTATGGCATAAGACTAACACAATAGTTTCTAAATAACAGTATCAAGAACTTAGAAATAAGGCAAAAAAATAAATAAATAAAACAGGATAAAATAAATTTCTATCATAACATTCAAAACACATATAAAAAACCCTCAAAAATTCTGGCCATCTATAAACTCAATCCTTCACCCAGGAAAATCTACTACACCAACACCAAACATTCACAACAATTCCGATAGCATAGCTACCATTTTTAACAAACATTTTACTGAATCTATAATTGCCCTTTCCAAACAGCAAACCAGCCAAGTCTACAACTAGCAATGCCTCATTCTCTTTTTCCACAGTTCCAACAGCCACTATAAAAAAAAACTACTACACAAACTAAAACCTACTACACTTGCCGTAGATAACTTACCCAGTGAATACCTCAAAACTGCAGCTGAATCTATAGCCTTCCCAGTATCAATCCTTATAAATAGATCCATTCCCGAAAACAAGGTCTCTCAACTGTGGAAAATTTCCCATGTAATCCCACTTCATAAAGGGGGACCTTCCACAGAACTGACAAACTATCGGCCAATTGCTATTCTTTCACCTCTTTCTAAGCTACCTGAAAGGTGTATTCATCTCCAGGTCATGAAATTCTTACTAACAAATAAGCTTCGAACAAACACTCAGTATGGGTTTCACCCATCACATAGTATCACTATAGCTCTCTTATCCTTCACTAACACCATAAACCATCACAGGAATAACAACAACTTTGTATCTGCCATCTTTCTAGACCTATCAAAAGCTTTTGATATGGTCTCCCATTCCAAACTAATAGATGTACTAACCGAGATAAGCTTCTCACCATCTGCCACAGCATGGTTATATAATTATTTATCTGGCTGTCAACAATCTTTTCTATGGCAGGGTGACCTAGCTCCACATCTTCCTTTATCCATTGGTGTCCCCCAAGGATCTATCTTGGACCCTCTCCTTTTCTCCCTCTTTACTAATAATCTACACAAAGCAACTCCACATGGTTCTATAATACAGTATGCAGATGATTCAACACTTATCTGTGCTGCCAACTTCTCTATCAACTCTTCATTCTCAAACACAGGAATCTTTCACTTCTGTTGAAACATGGTTAGCCAATGCCCATCTAACCCTGAACCCAAACAAAACTAAATGATTACTCTTCCAACCTAACAAGACATCTATCTCATGCCCACCATTTAACATAATAGCCAAAGGCAATACTGTGATCTCCCCGACAACCCATACAAAGTTTCTTGGAGTGGAAATAGACAATACCCTAAAATGTGACTTGCATTTCTCCCGAACTATAAAAAAAAAGTCCATAAGAAACTTGGAAGTCTATATAGGCACAAAAGGTTCCTGACTACAATGGCCAGAATTACATTAGCACAAACCCATCTGCTCTCCACTCTACTATATGCCTCTTCAATTTTAACTAATCTAAGGAAAACTGACTTATCTAAGCTAGAAGCATGTTATAATAAAATTGCTAAGTTTGCATCTGATTGCCCATATAGAACACATCATTGTGCAGCTTTAAGGATACTAGACTAGCTTGAGCTTCCCAACATTATTTTTAAAAACCAACTCTCCCTAACTCACAAAACTGTAACACAACCAACTAGAACCCCTGCACCACAAAATCTCATCCTTCCTTACAGTACAAGCAGACCGCTTCGCTCTAACAATAAGAACTTACTCACCGTCTTCAAGGACAACAATGCTGCAGGAGAATCTTTATTTTCCAACTATACATCTTGTATATGGAACTCCTTTCCTAAATCCATTCTCTCAGTCTCATCCACTAACCACTTTAAACCATCACTTAAAGCTTATCTTAAAAATAAGTGGCTATCTTCCTTTACTAACCCCTCATGAGTGCTCTGATACATCACAGTATACCCAAAACATATCCAACTTCTCCCCTGGTGTTTAATCCTTTGTTCCTACCAACCTGTCTTAACCTTATATCTTGACATAAGTCATAACCTACAAATAGTACTAGCTATGTTCATAGCCTAGGTTTTGTTGTCAAGATGTAACAAATGTGTATGTTCTTATGTATACTACATTTTGTTTACTTTATACTTTATTGATTATTGTAATGTGTGCATGAAAATGTACTGTTACTCATGGAGCTTTTCACCCCGGGCCTCCACTGAAAAAGGACCTGTGTCCAGTCAGACTTTCCTGGTAAAGAAATATTAAATAAATAAATTTTATATACCGAAGAGACTTGAAATTGTCTCAAAATGTTCCAGAATGCTGACATGTCCTTTTCTGGATTTAAGTATTAAGATGCCCTCGAGCTGAAATCGACTCATGGTGACACTGTGAGCAGGCCCCATAGGATTCTCATATCATATTATAGAAGTAATTGCCAGGCCTTTCTTCCGCACAGACACTAATGCTGCACAGTTGTATTCTAACCAGGTTTCGAACCCAGGTCTACCAGTTGGTAATCCTGTGCTTTAACCTCTAATCTGTGATGGGCTGTGATGGATGTGTGGACCTTCTGGATGTATTAGGTACAAAATAATGTAATTTAAAATTAACCCCACTTTTCTTGATTACCAGACCAATGATATCCTTGTATTTATGAGCCCCTTATTTTCTTTAATAACTCTAAATATAAATCAAATAACTAAGGGGAAATAATCCTGCTGAAATTTGTCCAGAAATCTCTCTTTATTGTTTTTAGATCGTTTTTAGTACTTGCAACTAAAGGGACTAGCCTTAGTAGGACAGTTTCTCTGGAACATAAAAACAGGAGATAGGAACATTCTTTAAAATCTCCCATGACATAAAAAAAATCTTGCATGACCTTACCTTTCTCCTGCAGAGTCTTGAAAAGTTCTGCAGCAGCAGAGCCAAAAAGATGTTGCTTAGCCAGAGGTGAATCCAGAAGCTTAGCTTTGACATCCTTTCAGCTATCTTTATCTGTGGGTAAAACATTAGACAAAGGAAGCAGTTTTGTAGGTTTTTCAGTGGAAAGGCAGATAACAGCTGGATATGAAGTAGGATTCACATACAAGAAATGTTCAAGGTCTGCAAACTTGTAGAACTATCAGGTTCCTTTGAGGCAGGTGGCTGAGACCTGGGATTAAGGCAGCCAGTAGGAAAAAATAACTAACAAAGCCTCCAAAACGGAATGGCATATGATTTTGGCATACCGATCTACAAAAGTGCACAGCATCTTTTCTGGATATCAGACAACTGGGAATCTTCCCACTGGAAGTGCTGCATCACTTTAATGACTGTCCCCTCTTCCAGAGGAGAATCTGGAGATAATGTATACTCATCATCAGAGGCAAAAGCCACTGGTGAATAGAAAGGTGTAGCAGCAGCAGCAGCAAAAAATGAAGTTGGCTTCATGGACATAATAGCTTTAAAAAGTAACTGTGTACAAATCAAATTGAAAAATGACAGAGTAAATCCTGCCATTCCTTCTCAAAATCCTTAAGACATTTACAGGGAAACAGCATGTTTAGACTTTTGCTTCATCTTACACTAGACAGCTGTCTGTCTGGTATGGTATATGGTAGCTCCGAGCCCTGACATACCTCAATCAAGGAACTGGGAACTTCTTCCCTAAGACCCGAGGTATGCCCTCAGGTCCCTCTGAAATAATAAGCCAAGCTTTCCCCTTCGTGCTAGAAGTGATGGACTTGTCGGATGTGATGGACATGCAAGATGGCTGTACCATACTGGCCCCTGATGGTGTTGCAATAACGAGCAGCTACAGGAACTGCATGGTCCGAGGACTCAGCAAGAAACACAACAAAGATGTTTGGAGTCTCTCTGGACAACAGAAGTCTCAAGCTTTAGTTGCTTAGATTTTTTTTTCCAATGGAGGTACATTGGGAGATGCAAATTTTGGGCTATTTTACCTTGTGCAAGCTCCTTAAGCCTTTGAATTTAAAGGTAAATTTTTAAACAACACAGCTATGTATGGGTCTAGAACAGTCCTTATAGCTGTGTTTAGCACTTTAGCAAAGAAGACACTTTAAAATGATGGTCTCTGTGAGGAATTTGCCTCCCACAATCACTTTTTTCCTTCGACGATATGTACAAAATTTTAATTAACAAAAAAGAAGAGGAACATTCCCAACAAGGATACTTATCTGCCCAATGGCTAAGGAAGAGGCACAAATCAAAATCTGACAGACTGATGTTCAGTACTCGTGCCAGAGGCAAGAAAGTTCTAAGGTAACATGCTCATAGTCTAATAGGTGTATACTAGGCTAACCATTACAGGGGACATTTTAAGCCTAGCCATACATTTCAAATGTATCTGATGTTTTAGGACCCTTAAAATTATTCTAAGGAGTATATGCAGGTTCAAGATGGGGTAGTTAAGCATTTACAGGCTGCCTCTATTAAGGACATAGGTGCCAAACCTGGGGTGAAATTCCTATTCCCCATCCATGTTGCAATTGAATTGCATCAGTGAAGAACTCTGCTTCACATGGATGGGAAGCCTGTTCCATAGAAGGGGCTGTGTCTGAGACACAAACCTGTCCCTCCAATATGTCCTACTCATGTCACAAGCAACTTTAACTCCCTTGATCATGTAATATTCATACTATTTGTTTGCAGATATGCAGGGGGTCCATCAGAGTGGGATTCAAAGATGCCTTGTATGTAGGCATAGATCAACCCTTACCAGTCTATAGATCAAGTGCAGACATACAGCTTTGAAGCCATTTATATAACACATGTTGCTTATACCATGTATCCTTTTTGTGAGGAACCTATGTAGATGTTCTATTTGTTGCATATACCTGGTCAGGTACATAGTAAAGTGGACACTGTACTCATAGTTGGTCTGAAGGCAAAATACAGTGGAATGATGGCCTCCTTGGACCTAGATGCCACACCTTTGCTTAAAAGTTGCATAACATAAAATGATTTCCTTAAGGCCATAGACACATGACAGTTGAATACATACATGACAGTTGAAAGCAAAGTTATTGTCTACATGCATCCTCAAATCCCGGAATACTGTGTCTACTCTTAGGGGTGTGTTATCACTGAGGAAGCTTCCAAAGTAGCCAACTTCCCGAAGGATACCAGTATGCATTTCTTGGCACAGAATTTTAGACCATGGCTTCAGCAGCAGATATTTGTTGGAGTCAGCCCTTCCTGGTGGATATTAGAGTCTTGGGGGATTTTATGAATGCACCTAATTTGCAACTGTCTGCAAAATTGGGACAGTCAGGGGACCTTGACATTAGCCTTGACTTCACAGAAGTAGATGCCACCAAGGATTGGATCCAGCACAGAGCCCTGTGGGACTCCACTAGTAACCAGCCTCTTTGTGGAGGTGGACTCACCTATCCTAACTTCTTGTGTCCTATCTGAGGGCCACCTGGCTATCCAGTGGATGAAATAGGGGACTATATAGAATTCCTTGGATTTGTTTACAATCCCTGAGTGGGGTAATGTATCTATTGCCTTGGCCAGGTTAACGTAGGAAGTAGTTCTTTACCATCTGTACTGGAAGAAATGTATACAACACTGCACTTAACAAGTTCATTACTATCTGTACTGGAAGAAATGCATACAACACTGCACTTAACCAGTTCATTATAATTTATACTGGAAGAAAAGCATACAGCACTGCAGTTAAACCAGTTTATTACCATCTGTACTGGAAGTAATGCATACAACACGGCACTTAAACAGTTCCTTACCATTTGTACTGGATGAAATGCATACAGCACTGTACTTAAGCCAGTTCATTACCATTTGTAATGGAAGAAATGCATACAGCACTGGACTTAAACCAGTTCATTATCATTTATACTGGAAAAAAATGCATACAACATTGCACTTAACCAGTTCCTTACCATTTGCACTGGAAGAAATGCATACAGTACTGCAGTTAAACCAGTTCATTACCATATATACTGGAAAAAATGCATACAACACTGCACTTAACCAGTTCATTAACATTTGCACTGGAAAAAATGCATAGAATACTGCACTTAACTCTCAGTTAACCCCACATTTGGAGCATTTCCATGTCTTATTTACTCTTTTTTTTTGAGGGGGGCTAATGAGGCTTAAATCAGAATATAATATCGAACATATTAAATAAACATGTACACATCATTTTAAATAGCCTCTTTACAGAGTTAAGAGTATACTACAAACTTTATTTTTCTGATACATACTGATTACAAGATTGCTGCTAATATCTAGCATTTCTACTAATCTCCCGTAGACCTTTGTTAATGAATGACTGGTTTTCTTTGGCATTGCTCCATGTTGACCAGAGTTCTTTACCCTTACTTAATTACTATCTGTAGTAAACTGCTCATCGGACCCTCCGTCTTCTTGGGTGACACATAACCGCAGCAATGGACCCTCCCCTGCCTACTCAATTTTTTGAGTTTACTTAAGCAAGCAGGTGCCATTTTTGAATTACTAACACTGCCTACGCTGGTCTGCGGCGGTCTAGCTAAGTGTGCTCACCACTTCCAAGGATCTTCATCTCTTCTCATGTAAGTTATTCAAGCCTCTTTTGCCTTATTTGATCATTACCATGACCAGGGATTACTCTTGCACTGTCTAAAAAGAATTAAGAAGTTGAATTAAGCAGTAGCTGTACTAATTGTCGGTGGAATACCTGTAGCTGATTTATTTGGTCAGATGTCACAGCAGCATAGCTTAAGAATATAGGTGCTGCAAAAGACTTCAGCAGATTTTATCCTTGCATTTGCAATATTTATATTATGCTATAATTTTATCATGGAGAGACTGTAACTATGTACATAAAGCACAGATATCCCTACAGATGTAGCGATTCACTAGGAACTTGGCAAAGACTGTAGTTAACTGTTCGCATTAACAGTCACTGTAAGTATACTTAACACAGTTTATCATATATGTAATACTATTACTGTGTTAAAATTGCTTATCTTCTCAAGAGGACAACTGATAAACTGTACTGTTTCTAAAAGGATTTGATTGATATTCTGCTTGTAAGACTCCTGCTAAATGAATATCCAGCTTATACTGTTACCTTTTTCTGAACCCTTCCTGCTCTTAACCTTACTCACCTCTCATAATTTCCTTTTTCTTTACAGTCCATCTATCAATACAGCAGGTTATCCCTCTACCTGGTCCTGGATGCCTTTCCCGCAGTGCTTAACTCTGAAGCAAAGTGCAGCGTACCAAACCCTATGCAACTGAAGACAATCATTGTACATGCTTCTCCTGTTTGCTGTACTGTAAAAAGCAGTTCCTTTTTAGTCTGTACTAAAAAGAAGTGGTGAGCACACAGGCTTGGTCGCCTAGGTCTGCCCCCCCCATTAATTTCCTAAGTCTTTGTCCGTGGAAAGTACCTACTCAATTTTTGCAACATACTTTAATAGCATTACTTCTTCTTCTTCACCTTTATACACATCATCTTAAATAGCCTCTTTACAGAGTTACAGTATACTAAAATTTTATTTTTCTGATACATAAGGACTACAAGATTGCTGCCAATATCTAGCATTTCAACTCATCTCCCACAGACCTTTGTTATGTATGACTGGTTTTCTTTGGCATTGCTCCATTGCTGACTGGGGTTCAGCCCACTCCGTTCACCCTTGCTTCACTCGGGCTCATGCCACTACCCTGCTCTGCCCCTATTTCCACCCACCACCATAAAAATTACATTGATCTCAATCTTCTCCCCTCCCAACTTGATCCATACACCCATCACCACCCACATCCAATTAGCACTCCAAACTCTCAACCAACTAACCAATATCCAATCTATAACCCCACCCAATAATAGTACCACTAATTAACTTATACCTCTATTTAGCTACTCTGCAGTCCCTCCCATTACTGTCACTCTGCATTTCTCTTTTCTTACCCCTACTTTTCATAGGTGTGTACTAGGCTAATGGCCCTGCAGCCTATATAAGCCTAGCCCAAGAAGATTCCCTGGCATCATGCCACCCAAAGTTAGTTCCCAGTGCCCTGTCAATCAAGGCCACTGAAGTAATACCTGGGGTGAACTTCTTATTGCCCATACACTCGTCAAGATTTCTCTTAAAGAGGGCCATTGAAGTGCTCTGCTTGACATGAATGGGAAGTTTGTTCCAGAGTATGGGAAGTCTCAAGGTTAGGAACCTGTCCCTCCAGCATGTTCTGTTTATTATGGTAATGAGGTTTAGCTCCCTGGAGCATGTGGCATGGAGGGATTGGGATTTCTTTAGGTGTAGCATATCTAGCAGATCTGGGTCAGACATGGCTTTGTAGGTCAAGCAGAGATCGCCTCTAAGTAGGTGATAAGAGACAGAGTATAGCTGGAGTTTTTTGAGTCTGTCCGTATAGGGCATGTGTCTAAGGCCCAAGATCCTCTTAGTGAGGTATTTTTGTGGCCTTTCCAGTTGTTGTAGGTGTCTAGTGAGGTACATACCAAATGAGGTGTTGTATTCTATAATAGGTCTAATGAGGGACGAGTAGAGAGGGATTATGATCTCTTTCTTCCTGGATGAGAAACCTTTTGTAATGAGATGTGCCACATAAAAGAACTTTCTGACAACAGTGGCAATGTGGTTATCAAAGGAGAGTCTGCTGTCAACCTGTGTCCTCAGGTCTCATCACACCTTCGGTGTTTAGTGGACTACCACCTATGTGGTAGTTCATGGGCACGGAATTTTTCTCAAAGGGAATGACAATGCACTTTTTGGCACTGAGCTTAAGGCCATGGTTCTGGCACCAGTCACTGGTGTCAGTGAGGCCTTTTTGTAGAATGTCTACTTAAGTTGGAGAATCAATAATGGCTCCCAGTTTGCAATCATCTGCGAACGTGGTCAGCCAGAGACTCTTTGTATTAGCTTGAACTTCAGAAAAGTAGATGCCAAACAGGAGAGGACCTAGGACCGATCTCTGTGGGACACCACTTGTAACTGGTTGGTAATCAGATTTGGAGTCCGCTACTTTCACAGTGTGGGCTCTATCAGTGAGCCAGTTGTCAACCCACCTTATGACATAGGGGTTTATGCCTAGTTTAGTGAGTCTATCTATGATTCCTGAGTGAGGGATGGTGTCGAAGAGCTTGGCAAGATCTAGGTAAGCTGTGTGAACTACCTTGCCCTCATCCACAGCTCTGGTGATAGACTCGAAGAAGTCTATCAGGTTGAGCAAACATGATCTACCTTTCACAAACCCAAACTACATGGGGTCCAGAGTTTGGAGATTCCCTATGTCCTTATTTATAAGGTCCATGATGATGCACTCCATAGCCTTACATATCAGACTCGTCAGACTAATGGGGCAGTAGTTCCCAGGGTCTGCAGTCGCTCCCCCTTTGTGGAGTGGGATGATCATAGCAGTGCGCCATTCAGTAGGAACAAAGCCTGAAATGAGGCTGTGATTGAATGAGAAGTTATGTACTTACCATAACGTTCCATGGTAGTTGTCTTCTTCTCGCCTTCTTTCTTGCTGGATGGGTTCGGAGCCGAACTTCGGCTCCGACTAGGCCTATTACTAAAGCTCGAGAGCTATTTTCACTGGCTCGAGGCTATACTATGTCCCATAATGCTAGGCGTCATATACCCAGATCTCGTTTGATAGCTAACACTATGGACATATATGTCCCACCACAAGAAAAGAGTAAATCTATCTAAAATATGCAAAAATAAGTTCTTCTACATATATCCCTTACAAGGGCTACTAAAGGGGGAACAAGAGAGCTGGCTGAGAAGATAACTCTGGTGACAAAAGATATCTCACAAGATACTCTACGTCTTTCCAGGCCAGGGGGATGGAGGGTGGGACGCAAGAAAGAAGGCAAGAAGAAGACAACTAACATGGAACGTTATGGTAAGTACATAACGTCTCAATGTTAAGTTGTTGATCTCACCTTCATTCTTGCTGGATGGGACAGCGTCCCTAGCACCTTAGTCCTGGGTGGCTCAATGGAACAGACTCTTGAGTACAGTGGAACCAAACTCAGCCCGAATTCTGCAGGCGATGTCCAGTTTGTAATGAGAAATGAAGGTATGAGGGGAGGCCCATGTGGCCGCTGCACAAATAGAATCCATGGGTAACCTTGCTTGAAAAGCTACTGAAGGAGCTAATGCTCTGGTTGAATGAGCTCTAGGCTTGGTAGGGGGCTCCTTATGCCTCAATTGATAGATTAACGTGATAAGAGAGGTCAACCATCTGGACAAGGTTACTTTAGAAACTGGAAGGCCTTGCTTTCCTTCCATGTAAGACAGGAAGAGCTGCTCTGATTTTCTCGACTGTTTTGTTCTATCAAGATAGAAGCGTAGTTGACGGTGGACGTCTAAACAATGTAGTCTTCTCTCAGCTCTATCAGTGTAATTTGGGAAGAAGACTGGGAGATCAATAGTCTGATTAAGATTTTTTTCAGAGAGTACCTTAGGTAAAAAGGAAGGATTAGTCCTAAGGGACACTTTATCTTTGTGAAAAACAAGATAAGGGGGGGCGCACAGAGAGAGCTTGTAGTTCCGAAACCCTTCTCGCTGAGGTAATAGCTACCAAGAAAAGTGTTTTCCACGAGAGCAGTTTTAACGAGCAGGAAGCAGCTGGCTCAAAGGGAGGCAGAATTAAAGAAGACAGTACCAAATTTAGATCCCACGGTGGAGGAGGGTTTTTAACCGGGGGCCTAAGTAATAGAGTTCCTTTTAGAAAGGCTTTGCAGAGCTTGTGGGACATAATACTGGTCTCTGACAAGCCAACGTGAAAATTTGCAATAGCCGCCAACTGAACCCTGATAGTGGCTGAGGAAGAGCCCGTTTAGAAAAGTTCCGCCAAAAACTCTAGAACTGTTTGGACAGGAGCTGTGAAAGGGTCCACTTGATTTTTCCTTGCCCAAATAGAGAAACGCTTCCATTTACTAGCATACGTCCTTCTGGTGTTAGACTTGTGAGAGGCAAGGATGATATCACGTACTGACTGAGAAATTAAGGGAAGCCTGGCTAGGGTTGGAAGTGGAGCAACCAAGCTGTGAGGTTGAGAGATGGAAGGGACTGGTGCAGCCCGCCCGATTGATGGGTCAGAAGGTCTGGCACTGGGTCCAGATGCCAGGGCTGCTCTAGTAGATGACGTTGCAGGAATGGAAACCAGACTTGTCGGGGCCAGTAAGGGGCAATGAGGATCATCCTGGATCTTAAGGCAGTTGCTTTCTGGACTAACTGGGTAATTAAGGGAAAAGGGGGAAGCATATAGAAGACCCTGGGGCCAATCGTGGACTATAGCGTCTCTGGGAGGGAGACCCAGAAGAGGAAAGATGGTGAAGAAATCCTGACACTTGCTGTTTTGAGGGGTTGCGAAAAGGTCGCATCAAGGCTGACCCCATCTTCTGAATATTTGTTCTGCTACTAGTTGGTTGAGAGACCACTCGTAGGGCATGAGAATGGCCCTGCTCAGTCTGTCCGCTATGACGCTGGACTTCCCTGGAATATGCATTGCTACCAGAAACCGTTGAGAAGAGATCGCCCACTGCCAAAGTATGAGCGCTTCCCGACATAGGGGGTAGGACCTGGTTCCGCCCTGCTTGTTGATGTACCACACTACAGACATATTGTCTGTCTGAATTGCAATCGTCCCGGTGGGTAGAGTTCTGAAGGGCCTGCAACGCCAAAAGTACCGCTCTCATCTCCAAGACATTTATGTGCAGGTGGAACTCGAAGGGTTGCCATGTGCCCTGGACTGTCCTGCCCTGAAAATGCCCACCCCACCAGATCAGGGAGGCATCCGTTGTCACGGTGGCAACCGGAGGGGGGAGAATAACAGGTCTGCCCAGGAGCACCTGGGGCAAGACCATCCATCACGAGAGGTGTCTCTTGCATGACTGAGTGATGAGAATGTTGTGAGACATGGGAAGCTGCCGAAAGGACCATTGGGAAAAAAGCATCCACTGCAGTAGCCGCATATGAAAACGAGCTAGGGGGAGCAAGGTGATTGTTGCTGCCATTAGACCAAGTGTTTTCAGTACAAATTGGGCTTGGACCCTGTCCTCCTGTAGAAGGGTTTGAACATGGCTGCGATGTCTGAAACTCTTTGTGTAGGTAGTTTTGCTGACAACTCTACCATGTTTAACACGACGCCTATGAAGGTAATATGCTGACAGGGTGATAAGGCAGACTTTTCGAAGTTTATAGAGATGCCTAGTGCTCTGCACGTTTGCACAGCGTAATCCCTGGCTTGAAGCAGCTGGTGCCTGGTGGTGGCAGTAAGGAGCCAGTCATCTAAATATGGAGACCCCTGGAATCCTCGTCATCTCAGGTGAGTAGCAACCACTGCCATGCATTTGGTAAACACCCTAAGGGCTGTGGTGAGGCCAAAGGGCAGGGCTCTGAATTGGTAGTGACTGGCTCCCAGCCGGAAGCGGAGAAACCTTCTGGAGCGCCTGTTCATTTTGATATGGTAGCACGCATCCTGAAGATCTACAGAGCACATCCAATTGTCCTGACCCAGAAAGGGTAGAATGGACTGTAGCGTGACCATCCGGAACTTCGTTCTTTGAACAGACTTGTTCAGCCTGCTGCGATCCAAAATAGGTCTCCAGTTCCCCGTCTTTTTTGGTACCAAAAAGAATTTGGAGTAGATTCCGGATCCTTGTTGGTCTACTGGGACTGGCTGGATGGCCCTTTTTGACAGAAGCTTTGAAATTTCTGACGCTGCTTGATCTCTCAAACCAGGTGGAACGTCTGGAAGAGGCCCTTTTGGTTGTTGCGGGGTGTGGATAAAGGGGATTCTGTAACCCTCGGATATGGTACAGTGAAAGTCTTCCAGTCGGGCAGCTCCTCAGGGGTGCTGGAAGGGTTTGTCAGAGAAAAATTCTCTGCTACAAAAACAACGAAAAAAGTAAAGGCAACAGCCTGAAAAACAACGCCAGTTCAAAGAAGAAATTTATTGCAGCAAAATTCTCTGCTACCCTGATTTTGCGGACCCCCCTGCCCCTAGGGCAGCGTCTGTTATTGTTTCCTCCTCTGCCTCTGGAGGGGAGCTCACCATGTGCATTAGGCAGTACTCCCTGGGGTTTACGGAACCACATCTTTCTGCCCTTTTGACCCTTAGGGTATGGTCTAGAAGGGGCGGAAAAACGGACTCCCATGGCAGAGAGAGTCTTTCCTTCCTGCTCACACCTGGTCAATGCATCCTTCACTTGAGGTCCAAACAGGGCAGAACCGTCAAAGGGGGTGTTAGTGAAGGACGCCTTGAAGGGGTCAGCAAAGTTGCACAGCCGCATCCAGGCGTGTCTCCTTAGAGCAACGCCCGTGCCTGCGGCCCTACTCGCTCCATCAGCTGCGTAAGAAATCAGCCGCATGGAGGAGTTGACAACAGAGTTCAGGGTCCCCAGCTGGGAGTTGATCTTTTCCTGGGACCCTACAGCGGTTGGGTCCTGTAAGGTATCACCCAGTTCTTTAAGGAGGTCTCTCTGAAGACGGGTAAAATGGCATAAGTAATTCAGCGATCGCATGGCAAAGGTCGCTGAAGAAAACATCCGCTTGCCATACCTATCCATAGTCCTACATTCCTTATTAGGAGGATGGACAGGTACTGAAGGGTCAGCCAACTCCTTCTTAGTGGCTGCCGCCACCACCATGGCATCCACAGGGACGCCCTTGGAGAGAAACTGCTTGTCTGCCGGGGCTGTAATAAATTTTGTAGGCCTCCGGGGAGTTGGTTCCATAGTATCCGGAGCCGTCCACGATTTTCTAGCCACCACCTCCATGAGTGGGTCGAAAGGCGGGGACACCCAGGAGGTGGAAGGGCAAGAACCGAACGCATCCAGGTACACCGACTCATCCTCGGAAGGGTTGAGGGCGGACCAGCTCCCCCTCTGTTTAAGGATCTCTAGGATGTCAGAAAAAGAGACATCCTCAGAGGGGGACCTTGGGGACCCTTCCGAATCATCCAGGTCGGTGTCAGATGTTACTGACTCAGGGGAGTCGACATGCTTCCTCTTGCATGTCCTCTTCCGAGGGAGCTCCTCTGAAGGATCAGGGGAGGCCTCGGAAGAGGAGGAAACGCCCAATGGAGCGGCCTGGAGCGTTGGTTCTCCGCGCTTGGGTTCAGGAGGGTAGGCAGGGGCCGAAGCAGGCACCGTGGAGGGAGGGGCCGACGAGGCCGACCGTGGCGCCGGTATGGGAGCCAGCACGCTCCTCATGACCTCGAAGGTGCCCCTGTCAGGCAGGGAATAGGGACCCAGCTCCGAGGAGATGAGAGCTCCTCCCAGCACCGAGAGGGATGGCTCCGAGGCCGATGTCGGGGCCGAACTCATCTGCGCCGAGGCTCCGAGAGGGAGAACGGGGTCGGACCAGTGTCCGATGCCACTCGCCCCCTCAGAGCCGACGAGGGAGTCTTGACGCCCGGATTCCACAAAGGACGGAGCCAATGAAGGGATCGGAGCCGACGAAGGAACCGATAACGGAGGGATCGGTTCCGACGCCCCAACGGTACTAACCTCGACGACCTCCGGCTCCGAACTCAGCAAAGTAGTCAGAGGAGGAACTTGAGCAGGCGTTGGGGTAGCCCCTGTCTGTTGAGACAGGCTATGCAATAACTGGGCCAGCGCCTGTGACTTTAAAAGCCTGCTGACTACCCTCTCGAGGTCATGGTCCGAAAGCCTGGAAGACCTGGAGGAGTGAGACCTATGGCTCCGCTCCGACAGCAAGGGAGACTTCGGAGCCGATCTAACCGACTCCAGTGAAGGAGACCTGGAGCGTTTTCGGCTTGGGGACGGCTCCGACACCAAAGCCGGAGCCGACTGAGGCCTCGATGAATCGGTTCCAGCTGGAACCGACGAGGCAGAAAGAGAACCGCTCGGCGCCGGCTCCGAACATGGAGCCGATGATTTGGCGGGCTTTGAAGGTTTTCCAGAGATGGGCTTGGGCGGAGAACATTCAGGCTTTAATAAGCCACTGAGAATGAGCTTATTTCTGCATTCCTGCAGGACTCTGGGGCTAAAAGCGTGACAGATGGAACAAGAGTCCTGCAGGTGCAGAGGGCCCAAACAGTACACACAAGAAGTGTGACCGTCCGTCAGAGACATCTTTTGACAGCACGAGTCATACTTCTTGAATCCCGATACCTTGGTATCTTTTGACATGACACCACAGGGTTAAGACAAAAAATCTACACAAGCACACTAACACACTCAACGAAAAATTTAAGTTAAGCTAACTAGTAAAAAGAAGACAGAAATTCCACACACACACTAAGGGGAAAACTGTACTGACTACTGAAGGGAGGGTTAGGCCTGTCCATCTTAAGGGTGGAAAAAAAGGGGAAAACTACACAAAAAGGGTAGGGAAAACTAGTCGCAACTCTCTAAACAGTAATTAAATAAACTAAATAGAAAAATATCTAAGAAAAACTAACTGTAGATACAAAAATATTTAAATACGACCTGGAGCCGGAGAAAACGCAACCTCGTAGCTGAAGCGGCAAACGAGATCTGGGTATATGACGCCTAGCATTATGGGACATAGTATAGCCTCGAGCCGGTGAAAATGGCTCTCGAGCTTTAGTAATAGGCCGAGTTGGAGCCGAGGTTCAGCTCCGAACCCATCCAGCAAGAATGAAGGCGAGATTGACAACTTAACATCAGAGTACTCAGATGTGGTGCCAGTTCACATTGTAATTCATGTAGAACACAACCAGGGATATTATCAGATCCCACAGAAGCTGCATTCTTGGCTTTGGACAGTGCAATTTTTATCTGTGTAGCTGTCATAATAGGGACTTGGCATTCCTCAGGTAGTGTGATAGGCCCTTTAGGGGGTGAAAGGGGGGTAAAGTTCGCACTGAATCTGTCAGCCAATATGTTGGCAATATCAGCTGGTTCTGTATATGTACTGCCATTGTGCTGTAACTCAGAGAAGATCTGAGTATTGCCATTTAGATTCTTGACATAACTATAGAATGCCTTGTGGTTGTCTTTAGAATCTGCAGCAATTTTGTTTTCGTAGTTAGCTTTAGAGGATTTGATGATGGATCTCAGTTTTTTGCTGAGGGTAACAAGGGAGTTTTTCCAGTCTTGGGAATTCATCCTTTTCTCCAACAGTTTTTTCCTTCTGTTGTAGAGTTTATGGTGGGGGACCACCAGATTGGTTTCCTTTTTTGGAGGAGAGTGTCTTGGTTCTGTTTGGTATGGTTCATTCCATGCACTTGTTTATGTGCTCATAAAGTGCATTGGTATATGATTCAGCAGTCATGCACCTATTTTCCATTTGCATGGGTGTCATGAAGTCAGCCATCTCTGTTTTTAGAAGCCCAAAATTGGCTTTGGAGGTTTTTTACTGTGATTTCCTTTAGAGGGGGGTGAAGGTGGGATGTGGATATCCATGGTGATTAGCTTGTGGTCAGATTTGACCAGGGAGGAGCTGATTACTGGTGTAGAGCAATGGTCACTCATGTTAGTAATGACCAGGTCAAGGATGTTTCTACCCCTGGTGGGGGTAAGAATGAGTTGGTCCAGGGCATTGGAATTAATGAATTTCAGAAAGCGTTGAGCAAGTGTGTTAGTACACGAGTAATTTTCCCAGTTAATGGAGAGGTAGTTAAAGTCTCCCAGTATAAGGGTATTGGGTTGTACCCTAATATTTTCCAGTGTGTTTAGGAGTGTGAAGTGGGAGTCTTGGGACATGGTGGGGGATCTATAGCAGGCTACAACCTGGATTGCAGTTTTACCCAGTGTTAGTTGTACCTGAAGTATCTCTGATGCGTTCTGTTGGGCTACTAGTCTGAAGGTGTGCATATCTTTTATGAATATGGAGACACCACCGCCTTTAGTAATTTGGTCCAGGTTTAGGGGCTGAAATGTGTGGCATGAATTATAGCCTGGTAGTACTGGGGTGCTCTCTGGAGCCTTGAACCAGGTCTCGGTCACTGCACAGATGTCGATGTTCTCCATTTTAAGGAGTGCTTCGAGCGAATGCATTTTGTGATTTAGACTTCTAGTGGTGAGTAGCACAACCCTCAGATTTTGTTTGCTTATAGCTGCTATGGTGGTAATTTTATTTTCAGGACACTGCCTAAAAAAGGCACTATAGGGGTAGCAAGAGCCTTGGCCAGTATCCGGAAGCCCTGGGGTAACAGGTGCAGGCCATCTCTGGCGAAGCATCGAGGTCTGTTGATCATGTCATCCCAGGCAGATACTGGATCCTCTTAGTATGACACCAGAAACTTAGCCAATTGTTGAAGCCAATCATTTTCTGCTTGTACTGTGGTATCATTCTAGGTGACAGTAGGATGCTACTCAGAGCTATGGTCATACCTGCCTGGGCTACAAGATCCGAGAGCTCCTCTATGTCTCTTTTCATGTAGTCCAGGGAGGTATGTCTCAGGTCATTCACACCAACATGGACAATGACAGCGTCATATTTGTACCTGTTGTGGAGTGACCTAAGTGCGTGCGTTATGAGGCGGATCCTGGCACCCGACAAACAGCTGACCGTAACTTTCTCCTTATTCACCCTAGTGAGTGGGGCAACAGTGTGCCTTACTATTGTGTCACCTATGACTAGTGTATTGAGTAAGTTGTTTTGCCTTATGAGCTTTGGTTGAGTGGCACACTTATGTGAGCTATGTGTCTCATGGTTTGGGCTGGTTGTTTGCGTTTCTGCCTCGGAGGTCTCTGTTGTTTAGGCAGATTTTTATTGAGAGCTTCCACAAAAGTAGGTGTGTGTTTTGTGTTGCTATGTGAGAATTGTGGTGGTGTAAGCTCTGGAGGGCTATGTGTTGAAGCATAGATTCCAAGCTGTCATTTATAAAGCAGTTATTAAGCTTTCTGGTGATCAGCAGTCTCCAGTAAATAATGTAACTGCACTCTTTCTCCCACCAGGAGAAAACAGAAGCACTAATCCCAAGATGTCTACTGAGAGGCAGAATGTGGGCTCTCCAATAACTGGTGGTCTTGCAATAGATGCTTAAAGATAAGATGAAAAAATGGTTTATCCTAAACACTGCAGTGTGCACTAGAGGAGTTAGATGTGAAAGTAGGCAACTTAAGTTTTACCTGTTTAAAAAGTTATGTTTTAGTGGAGAGTCACTATTTTTAAAACAGCAAGATAGACTGAAAGGGGGTGGTCACTTTTTTATTCTGGTACTATGGAAAACAGTAGGATGGCCAATAAATTTAAATAGTTGAAGGGGAGTGATTTCACAAAATGATAATTTTGTGCTTACTCACACCAACCAGTAAAAGCAGAGAGGAAATGAGATATATGGTCAATTAGCAGGCAACTAGAAAGACAGTGGTGTTTAAGAACACAAAATTAACTCGGTGGGAGTGTGGGAAAAACTTATGTCTGACTCAAAAGACAGAACTGTGGTGTCTTTTCAAGTTTTAATATGCAGTTAAAAGCAGAATACAAGTAAAACACAGTGTAAAGAAAACAAATCACAGTATACAAAATAGAAAAAGGCAATAAATCAATACAAAATACAACAAATAAAAAGCAAACCAACCTTTCCCTCACAGCAAACTGCAGCAGAGTCTGGGTGAGCCTTTCCAGTAGAAGCCTATCACTGCCTAGTAGTCTTCCCCTTCCATTAACACTCCTTCCAATAACAAACCAAACTATTACTAATAAACTACTTTGGTCCACTCAACTGAAATACTTAACATCTCAAACAATGCTTTAATACCAACAAGCTAACCAAACACATCATAATGCTTTTATTTCTCGCTTTAGCTGCATACTATACATCTTACAACCTTCCTCTAGCCCTACCACAATGTAACCAAAAAATAATGATCAACTACCTTACATTAAAGCAAACAACTGACTTTAAAATATCTCCTAACATGTTCAACACCACCATCTTTGAATGACAATATACTAAAGTGCCACCACCCAAAATAACTACAAAAAATATCACAATTAGATACCACAAACATATATGCAGACTCATCCAAATACTAGCAAATGTAGCCAAAACACTTCTAGTTAGTGGGGAAATACACCCTAACCCTGGCCCTAGCTACCTCATCTCTACCCACTCTCAAATACCAAATATACTTAACACACCTCATAAAAGCACAGACCTACTATTTCTAACCTTAAATGTTAGAAGTCTGGTCAACAAATTCTATGAACTAGAGGCATTATTCACCAGAAATAGCCATATTAACAGAGACTTGGCTTAAACCCCCACATCTTAGACAATTAAATCACACCTTCAGGGTATAATATACTTTGTGTAGACAGAAATGACAAAAGAGGAGGTGGAGTAGCTATTATACTGAAACAACCTAACAGTAAAACCTCTAAATCTAAACATGTATATCTACCCTAGCAATACTAACCTACTTCTTGCCAAACTACAAATTAATCCTAACAAGCATATAACCACAGTTGCCATTTATATCCATTTATATCCCAGCAGGTAACAATATATCCATGACTGAACATATCCATCAATGCATCACTAATAATAGCACCCAAGAATCCACCAGCATGGGTGATCTCAATACCGACTGGAGTACTTGCAACTCAAACAACCCTAGCAACCACATTAATCTTAACGGCTTCCCAGAAATTATTCAGTCTCCTACCAGAATAGACAAAAAAATCTAATAAGCTCTCCATTCTTGACTGGGCCCTGACTAACAAACCCACCCATTATCAAAATGCTGGCTGTTTACCAGACTGTACTGGTGACCACATACCTACCTACTTACTCAAGCAACACATCAGCCCTACAAAGCATACCATACACCATCAAATTCGTAATACGAAAAATGTTAGAGCGCATGAACTAATATACACTCTAAAACACTGTAATTGGTCCGTAGTGAAGACTCTGCCCGTAGATGCAGCAGTTGAACACTTCAATAACACTTTTCTTAACATTCTCAACAGTATAGCACCTCCTAGAACAGTTTGCGCTAAAGCAAATCTTGTCCCATGGCTTACTACTGAAACAAAAACCCTCCTTCAGCAAAGGGACAGGCCTGGATCTCCCGGCATACTTGCAAAACTCAACCTGATCATGTAACCTATCAACAACTCAGGAATAAGGTCAAACACCATATCAAACTAGACAAAAAAACTATTATACCAACATGCAACTTAAATACCAAAACAACCCACAAAAATTTTGGGCTACAATCAAAAATATACTCTATCCCAGACAGACCACAACCCCCTCCCCCACTTTACCAAATAGCTCAGGAACCATTACAGAACAATTTAATAAATATTTTACATAAAGCATTCTTGCACTAACCAAAAATAACCCAAATAATCTACAAACACCACCCAACCAACAAAAATAGTTCCTTCTCATTCCAACCCATCCTCACCAAAACCATACAGAAACTCTTAAAAAAACATCTGAGTAGTTCCTAAAAATAACAGCAGAATCCATATCCTATCCTGTATCAATACTTATTAACCTCGCTATTTCTGAAAATTATGTCCCTACCATCTGGAAAATTTCTTATATAATCCCTTCTGCATAAAGGTGGTAAATCAATTGAACTTAATAATTATAGAGCTATAGCTATTCTATTCCCACTTTCCAAACTTCTGGAGAAATGTACACATTCTCAACTTATGAAATATCGTACACGCAGTAAGTTGTTAGCCATCTCCCAACATGGATTCAGACCATCCCATAGTACCACAACTGCTCTTTTTATTTTTACCAACACAGGAATGAAGTGAACGTGGTCTCATCGGTCTTCCTAGACATTTCTAAGGCCACTGACGTGGTCTTCCACAACAAACGTTTAACTGCTCTCTCAGGACTTAAAATTAACCCTGCAAGTGTCTCCTGGCTCCATAGTTACTTAACAGGCTGTCAGCAGGTGGTTAAATGGCTATATGACCTTTCATCACTTCTCCCTATCACCCTCTGGGTCCCACAGAGTTCCATACTTGGCCCTCTTATATTCAGTATTTTCACTAATAACCTCAACTTGGCCACCTCACTAGCTACTATTATATAATACGCAGATGATTCTACATTAATAGGTGCAGCTCCCACCATGCAACAACTTCAAAATATAACACAACAGGCATTTACAGAAATTGAGGCATGGTTACCTAACTCCCATCTTATACTTAATCCCAACAAAACAAAACTTATGATCTTTCAACCCTCTAGAGCAGTACATTTCCCCCCAACATTCCATATCACAGCTAATAGCAATACAAAAATGATACCTGAACCCCACACCAAACTAACTTGGAATCATAGTAGAAGATAAGCTAACATTTGACTTGCATATATCAGAAACAATTTAAAAAGTCCACAAAAAATGGGTACACTTTATAGAAATCAGAAATTTTTAACAGACTCCACAAGAGCTGCCGTTGCCAGAACCCACCTCCTGGCAACTCTACTCTATGCTTCACCTATTCTTATTAACCTCAAAAAAACAGATTTAGACAAATTGAATACACGCTATAACAAAACAGCTAAATTTGCCACTGGATCACTACACAGGTCACATCACTGTCTTGCCCTAAAAATCTCTCCTGGCTAGAAATACTACAACGTCTTGCATACAACCAGTTAATAATGGCCCACAGGTTACTCTACAACCCCGAAAAAACACCAGCTCTCCAAAATTTACTCTAACCTTACTCTAACACACGCAACGTGCACTTCGCTCAACATATAAATCTTAACTGTAGGAGATTCCCTACACTTTTGCTATATTTCAAAAGCCTGGAATTCCCTCCCATATAATATCAGAACTACAAGCAAATTTAAGAATCTACTCAAAAATGATTTAACAGACAGTTGGCACTGCTCCTGCAACACCCCTAGCTGATTTCTTACTACCATAAATAAACTCTCCTTTCTCATAACTTTTCACTTTACACTAATTACTACTGCCTTTTTCTCAGCGAGTACTGACATTTA
This sequence comes from Protopterus annectens, assembly GCF_019279795.1. Classification (NCBI taxonomy): domain Eukaryota; kingdom Metazoa; phylum Chordata; order Ceratodontiformes; family Protopteridae; genus Protopterus; species Protopterus annectens. Next base: position 1,116,452,940 of record NC_056733.1, on the reverse strand, counting down.
TTAGTTGAAACTGACTGAGTGTAATCTTTACAGTAGACTCCCTCTTATCCGACCTCCTCTTTAACCAGCCATCAAATTTCTGCCATAGCCCTAGCAAAAGACAGAGAACAAAACACTTACACCTCCTCTGGGCTAAATAATGACAGACATTTGAGTTTTAGACTTCATATTCATTAGAAAAATGAATACTAACAAAACTCCTGCTATTTTAGCTGATTTCTAACCTACAAATGTTATTTTGTATGCTTTTTCTGATTAACCACCCATTTGTTTATTCACCCTAAGGTCTGGTCCCAGCGTGACCAGATAAGAGGGAGTCTATTGTATTACAATTTTTGAAATTCTGTCACATTTCTAATATCTTATACTTCCTATTGTATAAACTTGTAATATGTCTAGGCTTTATATTCTTTACTAATCTATTCAAAAATTCTTATATTCTTTTCTTAATAATATCAGAATGTCTACGTTTCTGTGCTGTTGTGGAGCTTTTCTCCTCAGGCCTCCACTGAAAATGAGCTCTGCCCAGTCGGACTTTCCAGGTAAACAAATCTAAAATAAATAAAATAAACTTTAACATTATACCTTTTCCCTTTTATAACGGCTTTGAAGCTACTGATACTGACTGGTTTTTGAAGCTCTTTACAAGAGTTTTGGGCTTCTTCTGAAATTGTAGCCATAAGCTCCCTACTGCAATTCATAACATACACTGAATGGCATGTTTACTTTTTTCTTTTTACTCTTCATGGCTGTGATCTGAGCACTTTTTTATAGTAAGTTGGGGACTTTCTTGGCATGGGAACAAACTGGGATATTACCCAGAGTGCCAAAAAAATAGCCATACCTTTGGAAATGCTCTACACATCTCCATACACCCCTGATTATGTTCCCTTTACTTACAGGCAGTTAACACACACCATCTCACATTTCAACAATCCTGACGAACACACACACACACACACACACACACACACACACACACACACACACACACACAACACAAAAAACACACCTAGCTCACAAAATGAAACAACGTTGACACCAATTCCTTGTTCACTAACTGTACTCCATTAGCCTTGGACTGTGGCTAAAAGTTGTCCTACAGACCAGCCCCTTAACCTTGCTAATAAATAATAAATAAATGCATAAATAAACAGGCAATGACACACCTTGGCATGTCCAACAACCAACTGACAGCATATCTCAGGTCACAGCATATAAAGTGATGTATCGCAGTTTCTCACATACATACGTAGCACAGCAGTGATCATGTTATATCATGGTTTATCATGCATAACTAAACATGACAAAACATCACCTTTAGTGCTTATCTGCCATTTTACTATCTATGACATATATGAGGTGCCTTAATAGCCATGGTCCACAATACTTGCAGTGCTTTATTGGTGTGTTTAACATGCATGTTTACTTGCTATATTACAGCAAATGGAGTCAAGGTATCACTTCCTCAGATCAGTTCAAGACAAAGAAAAAGTTTATTTTTCAAAGCTTTTGCTTACCGAGACGAGAGCTCCCCATCCATGGCATCATGTTCATCAGTGCTTGTATATGTCAGCCGTCCTCCAATAACAGTACCCACTATGTAAACAAGCCATGCCAGATGACCTAGCCAAACATTTGGAATTATTATAATTACTGTTGAAACATATTTATTAATACTAATAAACTGTAAACTGTAATTTATATTACTTCACATCTACAGGAACACACAATAAAACATTCTAATCTAGGATTAAGACAGCTAGCATTTTCTCATTACAATCAAATTATGAATAGAGATGCCTGCTACTAACTTTGCACTTTTCTTTGTCATTTGTTCCAGTGAAGAATAGCAATTGATCTTGTGAAGTTCAATGAAAAAAACATTCAAGTAAGAACTTACCATATCAACAGATAAATGAGGAGACCTCAGACAGAGGGTTATACATACGCATTTACTGGGTAATAATATTCAACAACTCTACCTACAGGAATTGTTTTAGCTTATTTTCTGCCTCCTGCCAGCCAAACATCGACCAACCCAAAATCTACTTACACTCCAGTGGGGATGCAACAGATCGTGGGAGGCTGTCCCTCCAGGAAGCCATGACGTTTTCTTTGTATGGCCCTATCCCATCCATTGTGGCTGATATGTGCACTCGCATACATGATGGCCTGCTATGCCCTCCTGTGTGGGTATGCACATTCCTGCATATGCACCAGTATCACCATGACTTGGCAGACTCAAATGTGAACCTCATGTCATAGCTGTATGCTGCCCACTGCTTCTGCAATAGGCATTGACAATGCAGTGATTTAAGCCATCTCTCTCTCTCTCACTCTCCAAAAAGGGTGAGCCAATGTCAGCTGCTCATTCCCACCCGGTTCCATCTATCACCCAGGCTATTAACTGATCTTGGGTCACGGGCATCATGGTCACCACTTCATCCTTCAATGTCACAAAGTCAAACCACTCACAGCAAAAATGTTAAAGTTGTTTCCCGTGTACCTCCCATACAAACTACACCATAACTATGGAAGTACAGTATAAATGAAGGTATAAAGCTCCAAAGCTTCTCACACATATTATAATCCCTTCAAAAAAGATCCTTTCATACACTTTCTAAATGAAATGTTGAGAAGGGTACCAAAAAAAACCCAGAATTCTATAGAGTAATTAAGTGATTATTTTAATCTGATAACCAGATAGTTATGTGAGTTCACCATGGCTGTTTAAAAGGAATAATCCCTTGGTTAATAAAAAGTATGTGTAAAACTAAGTAAGCAGATAGAATAAACAGCAATAAACCTTCTTTAAAAATTCCTCATCAGAAAAAAAAAACTTGGAACAACATTTAGTGAAAATGAGCAACTGCAACATACAGCACAGTGATATATGTATGTTTTTTGATGTTGTTGTTCTATTACCTGAATCCTGAAAAGAACAAAGTGCAGCTACACTGCACTTGTAAATCTATATGTAGTCTTAGCCAGATTTCTGGTGGTAGTATAACTTCATTCAAATATGTAACTGAGGTAAGAAGTAAAAGCAGACTTTTCCTTACCCACCATCTTTCCAGGTAAGGACATTTCTGCATTAACAAACTGCCATGTTGACACATGGGTGATTTCAATATGTGGACTGAAGGGTCAGTGACTTAGACCTCCTTCTGAGAAACTACTTGACCAGACCTAGTGTAGTCCTACTGAAATAATTTACACTGTATATTACACCTACAATTGAATACAAGTCATTATTTTATTTTTTTTTTTGGTGTTATAACCCATTGTTTTTTACATGTTCAAGAGGTGACCTCTCCATATTAGAAAGTGTTCACAGAAAATTTACTAAATTAATTTTGGAGTGCAGGACAATCGCGTATCAAAAAATAAAAGTTAGGTAAACATTCCTATCAGTTTTTATTGGTTATGTGCAGACTGTACCTAGCATATCATGTACTTCATGATGAACAAACACAGCTTTTGTTCAGTACTGCAATCAGGGCGAACTTCTCATGGAGCAAATTATACCCCTCCAACAGCAAAATGCAATGCTATGTTTAGACCAATGTTTATCACCTAAAGTACCGAGGTCACACAATAGCCTGCCATTACAAGTAAGGAAATGTAAGTCACTAGACTCAGTCAAGAAGCCTTAAAATAACTGACTTGGTTTGAATGTCTACTGTATGACTTTGGAGCCTGCATTATGATGGCCCTTGACTTCTACATAGCTTGCCAGAAATTATGAAACTAGATTTCCTCTTTATTACAATAGGTTTTAGATTTGTTCAGGTAATTCCTAGTGCTACTTATATAAGTGTAACTCTCTCGCTGTTATTTTCCATATGGGAATGGTTACCTCAAACCTGAGTGAATTAAATCATCTGCAGCTGGTTCAGAAATATACAGCCTGGTTACTTACAGCTATACCTAGCAACTTTCATATAATCCCAGTTTTGTGGAGTCATTGACTGCTATATATAGCCCTATATATGGGTCCCCATATCTCAAGGAGCTCTTTGTACCCTACTGTCCCGCAGAGCAAGGTGTTGCTCTTCAGTGGGGTTGCTGAAGGTACCCAGTATGCAACTCAAGGCCTCTGGTATTCAGAATTTTTGTTATCATGCTCCATGGCACTGGAACTGCCAACACCGGAATGGCTAAGGAAATCTCTCACACTGCTAGGCTTTAAAAAAACACTCAAAAGTTATTTACTTTGGCTTACAACATTGATCGCATTTTACCCTTTTATCCACAATGTTTCAAAACTAGCGTTCTTGCATTGTTTATTGCCTTCAGTTTTTATTTACTTTGTTATTTGTGAGCTCTACTAATAAAAGGACCATCATAAAATTTAACTTGGTGAAATAACCAGTCTCGCAGTCTGACCATCACATTTATTTTAATTTATAGCTTCTTTTATTAGTTATTTTAATTCCTTGATCTAGAGCTGTCTTCAAAAATCTATAAAAAAATATTACAGCTGAAGAGCTTGTGATTCTACTCTGCAAACTTCTTGTTGACTCCAGTAGTACTTCAGAGGATTCATGGCAAACTACCCTATCTATAAGGTTGTAATGGATGCCTTGGATCAATTAGCCTCAATGCTTGTATAAACAATTTCACTGGGTCATTGAGAACCACAGTACGACCACGATCTCCGTTCCCTTAAGTAAATAGGAGGTAGAGGAAAATGTCTCTGAAGAAGTTGCAGTGGTGAAGATGGGACTAATTAGCACTATGCTCCCTAAACAGCAGAAAGCTTTCATAAAAAGATACTTAAGAGCAATATTAGAAAATGTGAACCAGTACATGAAGTTAAGATCATTACAAATATAAAAAAATGACAAATTGTTCTTCATTTACATCTGGAAACTGGAGAATAATGTTCAACAATGCACTGAGCTCCTTCATAATACTCACATTTCAGTCCCACGGTTATAATCAAGATATTAGCGTTAATTTTCTCTCACCTACTAAACACTGCTACACACACTATACCTAAAAATATAGTTTTTCCCTGTAATCAACATGGAGCATGTCTTAGAATATGTGTCAAAAGGTAGAAATAGTGTTTCTATGGGACCAGATAACATACCAAGCTACATTCTAATCTGTGTCAAATATGCACCATCAGAACTACCACTTAAAGTGCTCAACTTCAGCCTACTCAAAGGTTTTGTCCCGGATGCCTGCAAAAGTACAGTTGTGTAAGTAAACTTACTGTAACAGTAAATGTTCAAATAGTAAACAGTGAATATTTAAACAGATCACTCTTGTAGTAGCCAAAGCTATGCAGGACGTATCCTGCCATGACTGGATAACCAACCAGCTTTCAAGTGTTAGGGTGCATTCCATGCATCCTAACTGCTGTTCAGCTCAAGGAAAGTGGTATAAAGTCAGTCGGTGGTTAGAGCATCAAGCACTCAAGCTTTTTTTGCCTCAGAGCAAGGGAGTCTAGAGCCCTATCAGCTAGGGACTAGGAGAAAGGCTAATGAAAATATGCACATCCTAACAGGAGATGGAGGGAGTGTGTTCCTACTACAACAGTGATCTATATCAACAGCTACTGTTATGTTACATTTACTTACACAGCTGTACTGTATTCAGCATTAGATCACTGTTGCTGTAGCCTACACTATATGGGACAAGTACCACAGGTTACAATTAAAGAGAGGGGAAGATGGATCAGAATCCAGGAGCTCATACAGAACAGTCCTAGCAAAACCTGCTCTTGACCTAGAGAAAGAATCTAGTTTGTAGTGCTTGGTAAAGGTGTACAGAGATGACCAAGTTGCTGAGTTTACCATATTTCTAGAGTCAGCCCCAGTGGAAGCCATAGCCCTGGTAGAGTGAGCCTTGACCTTGTCTGGAAGTCTTGTTATGGTGAAAATAACAAAAAGCAAGAGTGTGAGACAATCAATTTAGAAATAGTTTGTTTTAGCACAGACTGTCCTTTATTCTTGCCATCATAGGAAATAAAAAGTTGCTTAGACTTCCTGAAGGTTTCTATCCTGCCAGTGTATCACCTGAGCTGCCTTAGGATATCCAGTGTGTGTAGAAATCTTTTCTCACTATTTTTATTTTTTTGGTTCAAGATATAAAGGAGCAAGACTAATAGCCTGGCTTGAAGTAAACTCTGAAGTCATTTTAGGCATAAAGGATTTCTTCTCAAAATTTCCCAATCTTTGTGAAAAATGAAATACAGTTGAATCACATCAGAGCTTGTAACTCATATACAGTTCTTGCAGAAGTCAGAACAATAAGTAACACTGTTTACCAAGACGAAAACTTCAAATAAGCCTCATGAGCAGGTTTAAAACCAAATAAGTTTCTCCAGTACGTAATTAAAATACCAAGAAGGAGCCATCTGACTTCTAGCCAACAGATATGTAAAACCTCTTTCAAAAACTGGTTAACCTGAGGCACGGTAGAAAGGGGGAATCCACGGGCAGATAAGTAACGATAGCTGACAGATAAATCTTGATAGAAGAGTAAGAAAGGCCACAGGGTAATAACTCACACAAATACTTTAGAACTACATCTGACTGGACCTTAAAATATACTTACTGGTTCTTGCTTTTGCACTGACTAGCAAATCCTTTTTCCACTTAACCAAATATGATTTTCTAGAAGCAGGATTCTTACCTTCCTTTAATATCTACAACATTCCATCACATAGCTGCTTAAAAGGTATAAACTTCTATTATCTAGGCAGTGAGTTGATAAAACTGAATGTTTAGGTATATTAAACAACCACTGTCCTGTGTGAATAAGTCCATCCTGTGAGGAAGCTTGTGGTAATTGCCCTTGGCCATTTTGAGAAGAAAGTACAAATATGTAAATAAGCTTACCATAAAAATAGATATCTGAATAATCACCGTTGCTGTGGTCTAAGCTACATGGGTTACATCTTGGTACAGATAAGACAACTGACAGCTTCCAAAGCTTAAGGATACCTTCCACGTGACCTAACCACTGCACAGCTTGAAGAGAGCAATAAAAAGTCAGAAGTTAGAGTGCCAAACCTTCACAACTTTCTTACTTCAGAGTAAAAAAGACTACAGCCCTGCCTGTTACCTATATACTAGGGAAAAGGGAAAATAAAAAAATCCAACATCCAAACTATGGCAAAAATACAGCAAAAAGAAGGGGGGTGGAGACAGGGTGTTCCTACTGCAACAATGATCTATTTGAACATCTGCTGTTATGGTAACTTTACTTACACAACTGTACTATGCCCATCATTATATCACTGCTGCAGTAGTCTAAATTATATGGGTTGGATACCGCAGCTTAGAAAGAAAGGGAGGAGAAAAAGGGTCAGTGTCCAGGAACCAAGGGAGAATAGTCCTAAAAAAACTGTTCTGGACCTAGGAAAGTAATCTAATTTGTAACATTTTGCATAAATATGCACATATTAGCCAGTTGCTGACTCTATTATACTTCTTAGATCCTACACCTTTCCAAAAAGGAAAAGAAGAAGCCAAAGCCATAGTAGAGTGGACCCTGACCTTGCCTGGAAATGATGTTTTCTGGAGAGAACAGCAAAAAATAATAGCATGAGACAAACATTTAGATATCGTCTGTTTTGATACCAGCTGTTTCTTTTCTTTACCTTTATCGGAAATAAGGACTTAGTTTTGACAATGTAGTATTTGAGTTACCAGCAGACATCCAGAGTGAGTAAAATTCTTTCTCCCTTAATTGCTTTTGTTCTGGAAAGACAAAAAACAGAGAGATGAATAGCTTTGGTCAGAGTAAATTGAAACCACTTTAGACATGAATGAAGAATTTGTTATCGAAGTTACCCTATTCTTGTGAAAAAATGAAAGGTTGACTCACCACAAGTGCTTGGGGTACCTACTTGTAGAAGTCAGAGCAATGAATAACAGTTTTCCAAATGACAAACTTCAACTCAGCCTCATGAGCCAGTTCAAATGGAAAAAAGTCCTCCAGAACAAAATTAAAATTCCAAGGGGCTACTTGTCATCTTGGTGGACGAATATGCAAAACCACTCTCAAAAACTGACTTGAAGACGGTCAGAAAGGGGATGGGCAGGCAATTCCAGATGGCCAAAAGTTGAATCTTTATAGAACGGTAAAAAATGGCAGGAGATAAAATCTTGTAAAAATACTGTAGAACCAGAGGTGTCTGGGTCTGAAAGGGATCCTGGTTCCTATTCTGGCACCAATTAGTAGATCTTTTCCACTTATCCATATATGACTTTCTAGCATCAGTTTTCTTAGGATCCTGTAATACCAACTGCACATAATCAGAAAACAGGTGCCTAAAAGGTATCAAGATTGGATTCACCAGGCAGTCAAATGAAGAAGCTGACAGTTGGATACATCAATCTATCACTGTCTTGTGTGAACAAGTCCACTCTGTGAAGGAAGCTTGTAGTAAATGCCCTTGGCCATTTTCAAAAGAAGGGAGAACCACAAAAGGGGGTCACCACAATTATCTTTGGACAATTTTACTGAAATTCCAGAATGGGGAGTGGGGAAAAACATGAAGTGAAAGTATAGTCAGTCTAGTTTTTTAGATTCTCCTTGTTTGCGGGAAGATACTTCCTTCTTTTGTGAACCTACCTGCCATTGCTTTCTGAAACTGTTTGCCTATACCTTGCTGAGACTGTTTAAGCTGTATCCTAAAAAAAAGAACTGGAAAGAAAGTTTCCACTATATTTTGCCATGGATTATCAAAAAATCTTGAGTGACTCCCTGAATTATATTTCATCTTGCATCAAATCTTTTAAGGACCTCAGCAGAGGATGGGACATATAAGACCTCTTTACTCGGGGGGGGGGGGGGGGGGCATTCAGGATCTCAGCTCTGACACCCTCTAGTAATCTGGGAATGTCGCCAGGCAAACCTTCTCATTACTGACACATTAACAGCTGCCATGAATACAACAGCAGCAGCACTGTCAGGGTCTCTGAAATATAATCAAGAAATAAGTACCCTCAGCAACCTCACAAACATACATAATCTAGCACCCACCATGCAACATACATCTATGAGTCACGCAGACTCACTTAAAAAGACAATATGGCAAACCATCACACAAACCAATGTCCTCATCACAGATGACTGCTTAGTTCATAGGTTCATAGGTTCATACTAGGCTATCTGCCCTAGGGCATTTATAAGCCTAGCCAGAATGTGTTTGGCTTTCGCCACCCATTTTAAATTTATTTTGCTATGCCCTTTTTCGAGGTTAGTATACTATGCCTCTATCTAACAGTGACACAGAAGTGATACCCGGGGTAAACCTACGATCTCCCATCCACTCATCAAGATTCCTCTTGAAGAGAGTCAATGAGGGACTCTGCCTAACCTGGACTGGGATTTTATTCCAGAGTGAAGGGAGCCTCTGGGTTATGAATCTGTCCCTCCAGCATGTCCTATTTATTTAGTGAGACAGTGAGACACATCAATGTAACACTCACCAGGCTATGTAAAGAGAGGGTCATGGTCAGTTGTCAATCAGGCAGCAGGATTCGCTGCACCACACAAGCACTCAAGTCCGTGCACCACAGCTACACATATAACGCAGTCATAGTGAATGTGGGTATAATGACTTGAGATGTAGCTCCCTAGACAATATCATGAGAGACATGATGGAGCGCTTGGAATGTGTGTCTGAGGCAGGTATGACCCTAGCCTTGAGCAATATTCTACCATCACCAGGAATTATGCCACGGTATGAAAAAAAAAAAATTTACTTCAACAAGTGGCTTAAATTCTGGCATCACTCTGTGGGGGTACAATATATATCAGCTAGGGAAAAGAGGGCAGACAGTCCTACAACTTTGCCAGGGATGACCTGCACCTCTCATTCCAAAGATTCTATGTACTGGCTAAAAAGCTCTGTCCACCCCATCATGCATTCTGTAGGCAAAGTTAGCCTTCTAAAACTTCCAACATAAATAGCAGAATTGGATAACATTAAGGTACTGCTACTCAATGCTAGGAGCCTTAACAAAACCTTCAACACAATAAAAGCACTGTTTACCATGGAAAGCAGATATATACATTATCACGGAGACCTGGGTTTAAGACCAGTGAAAGGTGGAGAGCTTCAATGACCACCACTCATATAGGACCACTGCATTACAAGTAGGCACTAAAGGCAGAGGAATCTCTTATGTTCTTAAAAACCTCACCTCCAGACTCTTTAGGTAAGATAAAGTCTCAGAACTCCTCCATGTCATAGGTTCATAGGTTGGTACTAGGTTATCGGCCCTAGGGCCTATATAAGCCTAGCCATAACAATTCCCTGGCTATTTCTTCCCACACTATTTACTTCCCTGAACCCCTGTCTAGCAGGGCGACTGACGTGATCCCCGTGGTGAATTTCCTTTCCACCATCCAATCATCAAGGTTCCTTTTGAAGAGGGCCAAAAAGGCTCTCTGCTTGACATGTATGGGCAGTCTATTCCAGAGTCTGGGTAGTCTCTGGGTCAGGAACCTATCCCTCCAGCATGTTTTGTTTATTGTGATGACAAGGTTTAGATCCCTGGAACGTGTGGCTCTGAGGGATTGGGAATTCTTTAAGTGTAGCATGTCCAACAGCTCTGTGTTTGACATGGCCTTGTATGTTAAGCAGAGATCGCCTCAGAGTAGAAGATATGCGATATGTCCAACTTACAATAAACAAAACCTTTTATCACAAAACAGTTAACTACAGGACCCCCATGTTCTCCTTAGTCCATACCTCCTGTCTAAACAGTATGGAGTCCCTATGCATTAAGTCAAATACCAGTGGCCTAAGAGGCTTCAACTATTCCTACTATTAACTGGGAGACTTATGCATCCACAAACATGTATGTCCAGAGGGTTCTGGATTTCATAAATACAACCTCCCTGAACCAGTTAAACCACATCCTAGCCAGGAGAGAGACAATCCTTAAAAACATGGGACAGCTCTGCTCCTCACCTACTGCAACATCCTTCCTAGTCAAATTGGACCACAAGTCAGTCACATTCACCTTAAGAATGAAGCCAGAAGCAACCATCAACACCTCAGTATTCATAGACTATGCAAAGGTTAATCTACTAAAACTGAGTGATGAGCAAACTAAATTTAAAAGCCTCTTCTACCTTGGCAATCCCACTGCTATGCTGAATTATTACTGCCAAGTTATATGCACATGTAAACAGTTGCACAGATGCATCTGTCCCCTGCAGAAATAAACACAAAGCAAAATTCAAAAATAAAGTACAATTGTGCAAGTCCTACTTAGCTGTAACAGTAGATATTCAAATTTCACACAGCCTCATTGGCATATGTGTTTTGTGCCTGCACAACCCACAATGGCAACTTTCCACAGCACAAAATCCAAGGAATCCCCTCCTCTGACTGTGTGTGGCAGGGGATTAGCTAAGCCCCTCCCATCAGGGGAAGCCTAACCCTGTCACAGAAAGTCAGATATTTGGGCTTTTAGAATCAAGCAGGAAAAACAAGGAGGACCAGAAGCAATCATTGCCTGAAAACAACCAATGTGCAGCTACAAAACATGAACACTAATAACCAAAGCCAACCAATAATACACGGATACCATCAAACTATTTACAAATTAATCAACACGTGGAGGAACACTTGCAGATAAACGCTCCTTATCCAGGAATAAAATAAACAAAGTTTGATAGCAAGTGGATAGGAGCGAAGCTAGACAGCAAACAAATATAGTTCAAGTCCAACACAAAGCCCTTCAGAGTTTCAAATATTCCAAGTAATCCAAATAGAACCACCAAGTCCTGTGGTAAATATTCTTTATTCAACAGACAAGCGCTTTCGCTGAGTACAGCTTCTTCAGGTCAATTCAAAAAACAAAATCAAGTCCCATAATATATAGGTAATCCGATTAAATTACAACAAAGTCAATTAAACATTTAAAAGGGAAATGTAATGTTAATAAAGATTTATAAAAACATATAAAATATTACTTCAAATTAAAACCTCTATAGCACTTATAATAAAAACATATATGTGAGAACATGTAAGGGACAAATATGTGTATAAGTGGAACTGTATAAGTTTATTAAAACAATATACTAGTGTGTATAAGACTCACAGATACAAGAGCTGGTCTATTATGTTATTCCTAGTTACTGTTATGTGATGCAGAGTGTCTATTTAATGTGCCTACGTCTCCTAAGCCTGGGTTTGATGGATGTTCTCTCATTCAACCCTGATCCATGGTCAGCCCTCAATCTAACTATCCAATCACTCTCCCTGCTTTCAGTGTAATTCCTTAGGTCACCTCCTCTCTTGTTCGGTGACAACCTCTAGGCTCTAAACAGAAATGTATGTGTGTGGTCATTATTGCTAACATGCTTGGCTAAGGCATTGTGGGTCGATCCTTTCCTTATATGATATGCATGTTCTCTTATTCTGTCCCTAAATTTGCGGTTCGTCTTTCCCACATAAAAACTGGTACATACCTGACATACTGCAAGATATATCACATTGCTGGTCATGCAGTCAGCAGTAGCAGTGGTAACAAAATCCTTTGTGTATCAGGATGTACAAATTCAGTGGAATTGTCAATGTATGAGCAGAAATTACAATGTCCACAAGATACTGTGTACTGTCTAGTAGTTGTAACCTGCTTAACCTGTCTCGGATAACATAGTATCCTCTTAAGATTTTTTCTGTTCCTATATTGGAACTTTGGGGCATCACCAACAATGTCCCTAATGGCATTGTCAATCTTGAAAATTTCCCAAAATTTACCAATTATTTCTCTCATCTCAAAATGATCTGATGTAAAAGTAGTGGTAAATTTCACAACTGGTGAAGTAGTGGTAGTGGATGTATTTCTACCAAGTGTGTCTGTAGCCTCATTCGGTCCAAAATAGGGTGCTGCTACTGTATGTCTTAAATCATGTATATTATGTAGATTGTCCTCAATCTCAGTGATACCATACCCTCTATCTAGCAATCTCCCTTTTAAATTCACCAATTCCATGTCAAAGCCCTCTTCAGTCGGGTTCAGTCTAGAGGCTCTGATGGCTTGGCCCTTAATAATATTTTTAAAAACAAAAGAGGGATGCATGCTAGATCTCAATAATAGAGAATTGCTATAGCACGTCTTCCTGAAAACACCAGTATTGATCAAGCCATCCGATAGTTTCTCTATATACAGGTCCAAAAATTCAATCTTATCTAATGAAAAATTCATAGTAAATGTGAGGTAATTAGTTAAACCATTCACATCATTCAAGAATAGTGCCAATTGCTCCACAGTGCCATTCCATAGAACAAAGACATCATCCACAAAACGCCAGAAAAATATAACATGTTGTTTGAAGGCTTCTAAATTGAATAGTACCTTCTCTTCCCAGCAGGTTAAAAACATATTGGCGTAGCTATTAGCGCAAGGTGTTCCCATAGCTACGCCATCAACCTGCCTATAAAGAGCATCATCAAACATGAAAATGTTGTTCTCCAATATTAATTCTATACATATATTAATACAGTATGTTTTCAAAAGGGTCTCTCAGTTTTTCCGATGTAAAATTGTTGACATCCTGTACACACTGCAATGTATACCAGACCCCTTGACCACAGTTTCCTGTAACTAGTCTTACCTTCATGGGAGAGTCCCACACACAGATGTCACTCTCTTCCAGGATGTACCTACAGTAACTACAGGCACCACATTTGAACGTACCTTTAAAATTTAGATTCTCCGGGGCCTTTGGGTGCTCCAACAAGTATTTCAAGTTAAAATCGGTTCTATACACAAACCTAAGGGTATTACCAACACTCTGGAAAATATCACTGTTTCCCCTTAATATCACCCAGTTCTTCTCCAATATGTATGTTACTATGCAATAATGCATGCCCAGAGGTGTTCTAAGGCCTGATGCCGCAGGCGGAGGGGCTCTACACCCCTAGAAGGGCATTATTTACACAGTAACACACACCCTGGAGGACATTACTGCACTTAGAGAAAGGGCTGCCAATAAAATTGCTGTGTTTCACTCATATATTTTTTATTACTGTAATTATCACTACTTATATTTTTCATGTAAATAAGTTCCTACACCTAATGTTTCAAATTTGCTGTAGTATATGTAAATGGTGTTGGAGGAAGTATTATACATCTGAAATAAAATATTTTCAAAAAATGTCCAGATATGTACCTCATTTTTTGGTCCCCTACTCATAAAATTTTTGTGGTTGGCAATCACTGAGGATTAAAAATCACTAAATAAAGACATACATTTGATTTTCAGATAGTATTTCCTTTAGAAAATACACGCTAAAACAAATCCCTTTATTCTAGCAACTTTCCAATTTTATATCAGCAATGTTTAAAATCTTGAAGGCTCTAGTACCCCAAGAAGAGGAGAAAACAAGTGGAGATGAAGAGGAATGGCAGCATCTCAAAACAGCATGTGTGAGGACTACAGACTGGATACTTGGCCGAGCCAGGTAAGGAAATAATGTACATAAGGAAAGCTGATGGTAGAATGCAGAAGTCCAGGAAGTCATCAAAAGAGAGGAGTGCAGGAAGAAGTGGGAGATAGAAAATATGGACCAGGATAGGAAGGAATACTGGTTGGCTAACAAAGAGGGCTTAGACAAGAGTTGCAATAGCAAAGAACAGGGCATCAGAAGCATGCTACCATCTTCTGGAAAGTTAAGAAAAAACAGTCTCTTGCACCTGGAAAGTGACTCAGTAGGTGGCACGAACACTAAATCAAGTTGCAAATCAAAGACAGAAAGCTAAAGAAGATTAGACACCCTTCATAAGGAATGCCAGCAACAACCTGCTCACCAGTCTGCAGGATATCAAAGGCAGATGAGATGGAAGGAGTACTTCCAGCAGCTTCTGGATGAAGAAAAGGATAAGACAAGAACAGGAGCCCACCACAGAAGTAGTAAGAAAAGCACTAAAGAAAATAGAAGTCAGGGAAAGCATCAGGCTCAAATGAGGTCACAGCAGACATGATAAAGATGCTACGTGAGATAGGGGAGAAATGGCTCCTGAGAGTACTCATTGCAGTGTGGAGAGAAAGGCATATCCCAGATGGCTGGAGAATAACCATACTTGTGCCACAGAACAAGAACAAATGGGACCATCCACAATTGTGGACAGTACAGAGGTATCAAACTCCTGTCACACTGTATGAAAGTTCTGGACAGGATGATTAATAAACAGATACGCAGAGTAGTAGAAAGCAAGATGGGATATGAGCAGTACAGATTCAGATCACGATGCAGCACAACTGCCCTAATGTTTGCAGTGAGACAGAGAATTAAGAAGCTAGAGATGAGGAAAGAGTCCAACTGGGCATTCCTAGGCTTGGAGGAAGCATATGACAAGGTCCCAACAAAGTTGATATGGGCAGTCTTGCAGTGGTTCAAAGTTCCAGAAACACTTGTAGAATTAGTGTAAGCTATGTACAAGCACCCAATGACTCAAGTATGAACAGTGCTTGGTCTCACAGATGGGTTCCCAGTGGGAGTAGACATGCATCAGGGTTCAGCTCTGAGCCCACTGTTGTTCATACTGATGATGGACATTAGCAAACAGGTCAGACAGCCAGATTAACAAAGTTGCTGTATGCAGATAATGTGGCATTACAAGCAGAATCTGAGCAAGAACTTCAGAAAAGAATAGGGGATTGGAATGTAAAACTGAAGGCACACAGGATGAAACAGAGTGCAGCTAAGACAGTGGTAATGGTAGCAATTGAAGAAATCAGAAGAAGCTGAGAACTGAGACAGAAGGGAAAATAGTAGAACAGGTTAACAGATTCAGGTATCTAGGATGGGTGGCTAAGGAGAAGGGATGTCTGAATGAAGAGATCAAAGCTAGAATCAGACTGGCTGCAGCCAACTGGCATAGAGTGTCAGGTGAAGTGTATGGCAGAAGAATGCCAAAGAAGCTGAAAAGTAAGGTGTACAAAACAGTGATGCAAACAGTACTACTGTATGGTACAAAAACTTGAGCAGTAAAGGCAGAGCAGATGAGGAAGCTAGAGGTGATGGAAATGAAGTGCCTAAGATGTGTGGTAGGATGCACACTGTGGGACAGACGAAGAAATGAGGACATAAGAGCAGAAGTTAAAGTAGCTCCAATTGCAGAAAAGATCAAAGAGAACAGATTACAGTGGTTTGGGCACATATGCAGAAAAGCAGAAGACAATATGGTGAAGAAGATTTGGGACAGACAGGAAAAAGGCAAGAGGAAATGAGGATGTCCAGCAAAGAGGTGGATGGATTGTGTGAGAGAAGATCTGCGACAGACAGGCATGAGTGCCAAAGAAGGCTGGAGTGTGGCATTGAATCAATTGAGATGAGGACAATTAACACAACACCCCTACCCCATGAAGAAAAATGGGGGAAAAGGGGGATGATGATGATTATTTAAAATCTGTTCCTATTTTTTAGCCTTTGTTTCCCCCATACCTCTCAAACTCTAAGATCAAAATCTGGACAAATTACAAAATAATGGGTGGGCAAAAGCCTAAAATTAGGGACAGAATTTAAATACTGCTCTAAGAAACTTAGAAAGCTGCTAGAATTACAGATGCTGTATCAGCATGCATTTTCTACAGGATAAGAAGTCTAAAACTCAAATGTATTTCACCATTTAGTTACTTCAACCCTGCAGGCTAGAAAACCACAAATTTTTATGAGGAAGAATCTGATAAACAGTATGCAGAAGTCTGGACATTCTGTAAGAATCTGGAGAGTTAAGAGGTATCTCTCTCCTCTTTATTTTAGGTTTTATCCAGATTTCTTGAGCTAAGAGGTTGAGAGGTATGCATACTTCTTTGCTGCTGCCACTGGTCGACTGATCACACTCACTCTTTTCTATCAGACACGCACACCCATACCCACACACACTTCCACTTTCACGAATGCAAGCACACGTACACTCACACATGCACATAGAAATATAAACACACAGACACTTTTCTTTCTTTTTTTAAATACTGCTTTTAATTTTACACTTGCTAAAGAGAAAAAGCACTGCTTAGCTAGCGTAAAATAATTGCTCGACTGATTTCACTTTCATGCACACCTACACTCACTTTTCTATTTTTTTTTTTTAATTTTCAGTTTCTTTTAATTTTACACTTTTCAATTTTTTTTTTTAATTTTCAGTTTCATTTTACACTCGCTACAGCAAGAACACTGCTTAGCTAACGTAAAATAATGGCGACTATTAGCTTAATTACTGTCCGAGCTTCACAGCACCTTAATATGCTGCCATGAAGCGTCCCTCATTTATCAGCAGGCATTATCTATACAGTAACACCCTACTGGAAAACATTCATGCTCCAAGTCAGGGTGCTGATGTATGGGTCACCCATTCTTTAAAAGAAATTACTACAAGGTCTGATCTGGGATATTAAAAAATAATCTTGATTCTGAGGAACCTTATATAATTTATCAGACTTTCTGGGAGCAGGAGGTTGACTGCCAGGTAAACTGCTGACTGCCAAAAATGCATCCTCTAATGCTTGCAGAATATAAGGAATAGCTGTAGGCTGAGGAAAACCCACTTGTAACAAATCATAACTTTGCTGAGCCTCTGGTATATATTTTTGCTCCCACTGAAATAACTCCTTAATTCTGGTAATAACATCAAGAAAAAGACAACTCTTCAGGTGGTGAATCTGAAGAAAAAAAACTTTCCTCAGAGATAGATTCCCCATTCTGTTGAGAAGGAACTTGAGAAACAGTCTAATCCTAATTTCTGCCCCTTAGACTGAGAGTCACACTCTTGTGAGAGAAGAAAATCTTTTCCTTTTTAAATGAAGGAAATAAAGAGAATGTAAAGGCACACCATTCTGCCCTGTCTCACTCTGAAAACATACTAATCTGTGTAATTCCATACAGTAATTTGTAAAACAAAACCAAGCAAAAAAATGAACAAATACACTCGAACATCTACATTTATGGTAAGTGTACACAACTGTAATATGTTCTTCGTGTTTCACTGTTGCAATCATTACATTTGGGTAGAATCCCAAAGCTATGGTTGGGAGGCTGGAGCTAAACAGCATTAGGTGTGGCTATAAGGCCCTGCAGTACTGCAGTGGCAAAGCCTGCCCTGGACTTAGAGTAGAGAGGCAAATGGTAATGCTTTGTAAAGGTGTGAACAGAACTCCAGGTAGCAGCCTCTAGAATACCTTTGGTTGGTACTCCTCTGAGAAAGGCTGCTGAAGTAGCTGCAGCTCTGGTGGAATGAGACCTAATGCCCTTGGGCACAAGTTTACCATGGTGTAAGTAGCAGAAATGGATGCAGTGGCTTATCCACTTTGAAATTATCTGCTTTGAGATGGCCTTTCCTTCTGATCCTGCAGCATATGACACTAGTAATTGCTCAGTTTTTCTTAGAGCTTTTGTCCTGGTCAAGTACAATCTTAGCTGTCTGTGTATTCTCTCCCCTTTGTTCTGCGGATTTGGAAAAAAAGTTGGCAGATGAATTGTTTGGTTAAGAGCCACACTGGAAACCACCTTAGGCATAAAAGTAGGATTTGTCCTCAGAGACACCCTGTCTGGGTAAAATATGATAAAAGGCTCTACAGCCATGAGGGCCTGTAGCTCTGAAACTCTTCTTGCTGAAGTAATTGCTAGTAGCAGAGCTGTCTTCCATGATAAGAACTTTATATCAGCGATAGCGGCTGGTTCAAATGGAGGCAGGGTGAGCTTTTCCAACATAAAGGTGATCTTCTAGGAGGCCTTAGTGTTTTGGCTCCTCCAAGATACTGCTTTAGTAAAGGATGAGAAAAGATTGGTGGCTCTGTATTGTAATGAGCCGAAATGGCAGAGGCATGGATTTTGATTGATGAGAAAGATAGGCCTTTGTCAAGCATCTCATTTAAGTATTGTAATATCTGAGGAATATGTGGTTCTGCTGTATCAGTCCCTTGTGCTTGATTCCAAGCACAGAATCTCTTCCATTTGTCAGCATAAGACTTTCTAGTACTAGGCCTTCTGGCTTCCAAAATGACATCCATCACAGCTTTACTGAGAGGTGTCGTTTGTATGATTACATGATTAGCCATGCTGCCAGGTTCAGAGTCTGTAGTTGATTGTGCAGGATCTGATTGTTTTGCTGGGACAGTAGTTGTGGTCTTTGAGGCAAGGTCCAAGCTGGGTATTGAGACAAGTTCCTTAGGACTGGGTACCAGTATTGGCGGGGCCAGTCCGGGGCAATTAGTATCATCTTTGGCTTCTCTTGCCTGACTTTTAGGAGGACCTTGGGTAGAAGAGGCAGAGGAGGGAAGGCGTAAACTGACAGGTTTTTCCAACTGAAGGATAGGGCGTCCACTTTCCTTGCTTGTCTGTGATAAGTCTTTGTGCAGAATCTTTTCAATTGATAATTTTGAGGAGAGGCAAAAAGATTTATGTCTGGGCTTCCCCATTTCTCTGTTATCATGCTGAATACTTGTGGATTTAGTTTCCACTTGTGAGGATCCATAAGGTTTCTGCTTAAATTGTCTGCCAGAGTGTCTGTTTTCCTGGCAGGAATTGAGCTTGAAGATTTATTTTATAGGTCAAAGCTGTGTTCCACAGTGCCATGGCTGATCTGCAAAGGGGGTATGAGTGTGTGCCCCCTTGCTTGTTTATATACCACACGACTGTGGTGTTGTCTGTCTTTATCAGTAGTTGCCCTGGATGAAGTAAGTCCTTGAAAGCTGTTAGGGCATTTTGAACAGCTAGCATCTCTTTCTGGTTGATATGCAGATGCATTTGATTTGGCGCCCATATGCCCTGAATGCATCTTCCTGCCATGTGAGCCCCCCAGGCATAATCTGCATCTGTTGTTAAGGTTTGGCTGGCAGGGGGTAGAGTGAAGGGCCATCCCATGTTTTGGTGACAGGCCTTTGCCCACCACAGAAACTCCTGTTGCAGGCAGGGGATGAGAGGAATCATTGTTTCCACACTGTGACAATGTTGACTCCATAACCTATTTAGGTACCATTGCAGTTTCCTCATATGCAGTCTTGCATATGGAATTAGTAGGATGCAGGATGCCATGAAGCCCAGAGCCGGAAGAATTGGTCTTGCAGAAGACTGGGTTTTTGCTGCCATCAGTTTGAAGTAAGTAGTCAGTTGCCTTTATTTGTCTGGCTTGAGGTAAGCCATCTGGACAGTTGTATGCAAGCTTGCACCCAGGAATGTTATCTTTTGAGAGGGTACCAGTTGTGATTTCTTTTTGTTTACTGTGTACCCTAGGCATGCTAGAAGCCTTTTCACAAACGCCAGGTGTCATAGACGAGTGTCTTTGTTCTCTGCTTGAATGAGACAGTCATCCAAGTAAGGATATATCTGAATACTTCTTTGTCTGCAAAATGCAATTACTGGTGTCAGGCACATTGTAAAGACCCTGGGCGCAGTAGATAAGCCAAAGGGCAGTGCAGAGAATTGGTAATGCATTAAGCCAGCCTTGAATCTGAGGTATCTTCTGCACGACTGTCTTATTGGGACATGCAGGTATGCCTCTTTTTAAGTCTAAAGTCACCAGCCAAGCATTCTTGCCCAGCATGGGCAGAAGCTGTTGCAAGGTGAGCATTTTGAATTTTGGAATGTCCAGGTATGTGTTCAAAATCGATAAATCCAGTATTGGACGCCAGGCCTTGTCCTTTCTGGGTACCAAGAATAGTAGAGTAAAAACCTTGTCCTTTTTCCTGTTCTGATACTGTCTGAATGGCCCCCATATCCATGAGGGACGTAACCTGTTTCTGTGCCTCTGCCCATTGGTTTTTTGGCACGTCAGGCCAACCATTTGCCATTGGCAGAGTGTGGAAATGAAATCTGTATCCCTGTGATACGATGTTCAGTACCCATTTGTCCTGGGTTATTAATTGCCAATTTTGAGCAAAAAGTGCTACTTTTCCCCCTATGGGTGCTGCCAACAGATAAGTGCTTGGTGTAGGCAGAGGGAAGTCATTGGGATTGCTTTCTGTAGGTTTGTGCTTTATCTCCCCCAGATTTGGAAGTGGATGTGCCCCATTGCTTTGACCTGTATGAGTTTTGACCCTGGTACCTGGAACCCTTAGGGCATCTGGATTTGCCCCTTTGAGCTCTGTCTGACACAGGAAAGGACCAATTTTTTGTAGGCCAGTGTCTGCTGAATGTACGTGGCTGCACTTGCAAGAAATCGTTAACAGTTTGCATGGACTTAGCTTTGTCTTCCATTTTCTTTAAAACCTCTTCTGCCTTAATACCAAACAGAGAATCATGCTGTAAAGGTGCATCTAGTAATTTAGCTTTAACATTGTTTGTTTGTGTCTTTCGGCTTTTCCCGGTTAGGAGTCGCCACAGCGGAACTCCGGTCCGCTAATGATTGGCAGTAGATTTTTACGTACCGAATTGCCAGCCCTGACGCACAACCTTCAACGAAGGTACGCCCATTCACGCATGTCTCCTCACAGAAGACGCTCTAGCTGAGAATCAAACAGGACAGCATCTTACTGTGAGGCGACAACGCTACCACAGCACCACCACCGCAGTCATGATCAGACAAATTTTGTTCCTTTAACCAGGCATGCCTCCTAATCACAGATCCTGTAACTGTGGCCCTGCAGGAGGCCTCTAAAGAATCAAACCCACATTGCAAAGTATGCTTTCCAACTTGTTCAGCTGCATGCAATAATTCCTGCAATTCCTTATTTTCTGCACATTCTGAAATCATCATCATTTTCTGTTTCAGCAATCCCATAACATGTTGTTGGTACTTAAGCATATGAAATTGACAGATTAAGGCCCTAATTGCCAAGGTTGCAGATGTATAAACCTTTTTTCCCCATCTGCCCAGCACCCTTGAATCTCTGCCGGAAGGGGTTGGGTTTTTTGCTTTTGAGGCCTTAACTCCCTTTGGACCCTGTGAAATAGTTTCAGGATCAGCAGCAGGGTTTCTAAATAAAAATTTATGACAGTCAGGGACCCTGTAATACCTGTCAGGCTTACTGGGAGCGGGAGGTAAAGAGTCAGGGGTCAGGCTTGACTCCGAAAAAACATCATCCACAATGTCTAACACAGGAGGAATGGCTAAAGGCTTGTGCTGAGGGAGAAGGAGGAAATCCCTGAGCCTCTTTTTTGATTCTGAGAAGTCTTGACTCTCCCAGTGAAAATGCTTTCTCAAAGTATGCAAGGTTTCTCCACATGACTAATCCTCAGGAAGAGATGTAGATGGAATAGACTCCTCAGCATCAGAATCCTCATACGGAGGTAAAGATAATTCCTGATCAGAAGAGGAATCAGAAGAAATAGAAACCTGATCTGAAGATTCATAGTCAGTGTCTTGCCTAGGCCTCTTATCTGGAGGGGGATGGGTACCCCTGATCAAGGTAATAAGGGCTTCAGCCATTTTGATCATCTGTTTTTTAGGCATAGAGGCCTGTGCACGTGGCTCAGGCGTCGGGTTTTTAGTTTTTGAAGGTGTCTTTGCCTTTGGTTTTGCAGCTTTCGTCGGTCTGATATAAAAATGTTGAGGTCTGAATACACCCTCAGAAGCCGGTGCCTGCTCAGCGGCTCCAGACCCATCCGAGGGAGATACATCCGTCGGTCCAATACCCAGAGTGCCTTGCGACATGCCGGACTCCACATGGGTGTCGGTAGAGGCCTGTGACTCTAAGGTAGCGGGCATCAGGGGCTGCAAAAGCGCCTCACTGAGTACTGGCAAACCGGCGACTGGCTTAGGAGAAGCTTTGTCGTCAGTTTTGGATCTCGACTGCCTTTCGCTGTCCTTTTCTTTGTTTTTTTTATGTACTTCGGTAGTCGGATTGCTATCCGACGACATCTCTGGGTAGTTAAATCTGTTTCCAAAATACTTAGATGCAAAAATATACCGACGCTTAATAGTGCGTTGGTTAAATCTAGCACAAAACCAACAGCCAGGCACATTGTGATCAGGGCCTAGGCAAGGAATACAGTATAAATGGAAATCCTTATGAGGTATTTGCTTCCCACAAGTAATACAATTATTAACTTTTTCTGACATCGGTAAAAAGCAAGAAAAAAGTTTCCCCAACGGGGTACTTAGTTTTACTGAAGACTTTGGTTCTGAAACTCAAACGTGAATATTTCAGTAGTCGGCCGACCGGCACTTGCAAAATGCTTCTGCTTCGGGCACCACGCAGCAAGAAAGACTAAAGAAAATGGCGTTGGCTGCATGTTTTATACCCCTGACGACCTGACGTCATGGAAGAAGAGACAGCAACCGATGCAGGACCCAAGACTTTGGAATTCAGGCCGACTGAGGGCAACCTGCCAGCAGATTACCCAAATGTAATGACTGCAACAGTGAAACACGAAGAAAATCAGTCTAATACTAATTTCTGTCCCTTAGACTGAGTGTCACACTCTTGTGAGAGAAGAAAATCTTTTCCTTTTTAAATGAAGGAAATAAAGAGAATGTAAAGGCACACCGTTCTGCCCTGTCTCACTGTGAAAACATAACAGTAATCTGTGTAATTCCATACAGTAATCTGTAAAACAAAACCAAGCAAAAAAAAAAAGAACATTAATTTGATGGGGCCTCTGCTGAAAAGGATTTTGTATAATCCATTTGGTCACTCCAGAAAAATAAAACACTTGGCAATGGGTATTCCTCCTTCATATCCAAGAGATTCTCTCTTGCCCTGGGAACCAAGTCTTTGTATTTCCTCCCATCCTGTAACACACGATGTCCCAGAGAGACATACAACCTGTAGCCCCCCCCCTAATATGATAGCAAAGGTTTTTATTTAAGAATTGTTCTACTTCCCCAAAAAAGAAGGATCCTGGAGGCCTGTACTAGATATTTCTTTTGTAAGCCTTTTTGTCAAGAATACAAAGTTCAAAATGTTCTCTCTCTCTAGCCTTCATGGTAAAGCTGGAACTAAAGGACTCCTTTCAACAACCCCCCACTGCAGAGTACTTCAGGCATTTCTTAAGATTTGCTTTATCTGTCTTACATCATCAGTTCTCTGTTTTACCCTTTTGATTTTACACTGCACCAAGGGAAATTAACAAAATGTCTAGCTCTAGTCATTGCTTACTGCAGACTTCAAGGCATTCACATTTTTTGTATATGGATGATTGTCTTAAATTTGCACTCTTTTTTTTAGCTGCTAAAATTCTTTAGCAACTGTTCAGGGACTTCAACTCAATCTAGGTTTTCAAATCAATTTTCAGAAGTCTTCCCTCTTCTATTCTCACAGAATGATTTCCTCGGGCTTTGCAGGACTCTGCATTGGAAAGAGTCTTTCTTCCTCCAGACAAAGTAGACGTTTCAACAGTTCTTACTCAGGTTCTCCAGTCAAAACCATGCATCTGCAAGGGTTTCTCAGGATTCTGGGGTGCATGGCATTCATGACTGTCATGCTTCCCCTGGTGAAATTACACATGAGGAAAATAAAACAGTACCTCTGGACTTAGCATCTGCACCCTTTGTCCTTTCATATAATAGGGTCAGGGATTTGCAAAGAGGGAGACTGGATGGTGAGTAGACTGGATAGCTTTCAATCCAGGTATTCCTTTCTCCCTTCTGTCCCTTTTCAGTTACTCACAACAGACTCTACAAACCTGCAATGGAGAATGGCTTCAAAATGAGTTAACAGTGCATGCTCTGTGGGATCCTGTATACAAACAGAAGCACATAAATATGAAAAACAAGTCAACAGTTATCAAAGCTTTCATGCCCTTGAATCATCTGCATTCCCAAGGACTTCTGCAGGTGTATACAGACAACACCACAATGATGTGGTACATAAATATGAGAGTACCAGATCTTATCCTCTTTGAAATTTTGCTACGATAGTCTGGAAGGTAGTAATTCAGTTCAATTTGACTTTTCACACTTCATACATTCACTCAGAGCAAAACATAATTGCATACAAGTTCAGCAGGATCAGGATAGACTCCCACCAGTGAGAACGTCATCCTGGAATCTTACATGATTTTATCCAACCCTAGGAAATGCCTCAAGCAGATCTGTTTGCCTTCCTTCAGAACACACAATAGACATTCTTCTCCAATCCTCTTTGAAAACAGACTTGAAAGATGGATATTTTTGCATTCCCATGAAACAAAATGTTCCTGTATGTTTTTCCACCCTTTCCACAGATTTACAGAGTTCTTCTAAAGATCTAGAAGGACTATCCAAAACTGTGGTGGTGACTCCCTTTTGGCCAAAGCAACAGTGGTCCCCCTTTTTGTTCAATTTGTCCAAGGGCAATTACCATAAGTTTCCCCACAGATTAGATTTACTCACACAAGACATGGGGAGTTTGATATACTCCAGTCAGTAAAATTTTCATCTGACTGTCTGAATGACAAAATAATTTTGGGCCCCCAGTACCCAATGTTCGCGCTGCGTCTACCAGCTACTCTCCAATCCTTCTGGACTTAGATCCATTATCGCTGGGACCGGTTGTGGATCCTGAGGGTGTTCTGGGGGCTCTGCTAACCTGTGCTTCCATGGGGGGATTTGTTTTTTATGACCTATCCACCCCCCCCATGCTCATTGATTATGTCTGATGGCAACAGCCCTCCTTGAGCCATGCTTCCCCTTAGGAAGCAAATTAACCAGCACTTTCCCACATTGGATGGGTACTCCTATCCCTTCCTTGATTCTCTGTCAGTTGCCTGAGCTGCTATTTGAACCTGGGTCGGCTGGGTCATAATCAGGGGTTTATCCCTCTACATCAACGGTGTGGCTTAAATTTCTAGTCAGTGTCAGTCAAAGAACCTGGATTATCTTCAGGCCCATTTGCTTGTGTCTCTTGATTACTTTGTGAGAGTTACTGTCGAATGGCATTTCCTATTCCTCTGTCAAGGTACATTTATCAGCCATTTCTGCTCGTCTGTCCTTGGATCCACCCTTCTGAATAATGCTCTCAAGTTAAACAGTTTTTGAAAGGGGTGTTATAAATTTGTCCAACTAGGAAACAAGTGGCTCCTCCTTGGGAACCGAATTTTGTACTTGAGAAACTTACTCTATCTCCATCTGAACCATCACATCAAGCTGAACTGAGATTCTTAACTTGTAAGACTGTTTTACTCATTGCTCAAACATTTGCTAAATTATAGGCTGTAATGTTTGTCAGTCATACTGTGTTTTCCAGAGGGACAGAGCTTCTTTGAGAACAAATCCTACCTTTATGCTTAAAGTGGTCTCAGGATTTACTTTAAGCCAGAATATTAATCTCCCAGTATTCTTTCATGAGCCTCAGAACAACAGAGAAAGGATCCTTCTAACGTTTGATGTCCACAGGCAACTCATATACCACCCTAAACAAAACTCAAACCTCCCTAGAAAGCCACAATGCCTATCTACAAGTACTAGAGTAACTCAATATTAAATCCAAAATCATTTTCAAGGGTGATCTAAATTATCCAACTATAGACTGTGAAATGTACACCACTAAAAGTGCACAAGTACAGTGATTTCAGGATTTTGTCAATACAAACTCCCTGGAACAAACAGAATACCCACCACAGGGAATAACATCTTACAACGTGTCGTTACTAATATGGGGGCTTCTTACACCATCCTTTTCGCATCTTCTTCATTTGTTATGTTTGACCATGAAGCCATCTTCTATAAATTAAAACTGAATCCAAGGACCACTTCCACCCCTGGTACCTTTAAAAATTTCAAAAGATAAACTAGTTACGTGCAAGTAATCCAGTGGCAAGCTTCAGTTTACCAACAAATCTAGTTAACCATACTAAATATGTGGAAATGTAAGCCAGCAAACCATACCCAGCATGTAAAGTGCTGCACAAATGTGTCTACCCAGTAGAAACAAATGAATGGCATACCACAACAGTGGTCATGGCGTAGTGGTTAAGTGTTGTATCTTTAGTGTATAGGGTTCTGGGTTCAAGACCTGCAAGAGCTGTTCATTCCCTGCTAGACAGGGGTCCAGAGAAGTAAATATTGTGGGAAGAAATATCCAGGGAATTGTTATGGCTAGGCTTGCATAGGCCTTAGGGCCGATAGCTGAGTACCAACCTATGAACAACCCCATCACCACCAGTGGAAACTTAATAGCAACAAGCTTTACAATGAAAAGAAGAGGTTACTGGTCAAACATAAGCACAGCAATACATAGAATGACACAGCCCTCATCATTTAAAAAAAAGCGACTCGGGTACTTATTAAATCTACCAAAGCCAAGTACGACATGAAACATCACCAAGCAAAGGATAATCACAAAGTCTTTTTTTAGTTATGTTCATTATCCTAGAAGTACAATGCAACAATAAGCTGTGGTGATTATGCATTATGTTACCTACACCAAAGCTGAAGATATAACTTACCTCCTGACCAATAAATTAAGCTCAAACTTTATCCCTGTCTCCCTCCTATATCTCATATGAACTATCTGAAACACACGAGTCACCAGTAATCACGAGAACAAATCCTGAAGGCACTATCAAAAGCAAAGAACAGTGTCAACGGATCCTGAAAATATCCCAGGATGCAGCTTAGATAGCATGAAGTACAATTTAGCTATACTCTTAATAACATTGCTTGACCTTAGCCTGCATACGGGTTTTGTTCCAAGTGAATTGAAAACAGAGACAGTTCCATGCAAAAAGGAGGACCTTCCATGGACCTAGACAACTAGAGAACAATAAGTCTGAGAGAACAATAAGTCTGATCAGCCTCACATGCAAAGCCATGGAAAGAATTATCATGGAATTAATCAATAAGGGCACAGGGGAATTTCCATATACTGAGTCCATCTCAGTTTGGTCATGTACGTCATGCTTACTCAACCTAGTGAATTTTTCTTAAAAGGTGACAAGAGCAATGGACAAAGGCAAAATGGTACAAACCCTCTACCTCAACCCGGCCAAGGCTTTTAACATTTTTTTACGTCATTAAGTTAATGAGCGAAAGGCAAGTATTTTGATACACATTTTGAAAAATTGTACTGTTTTGAAGTGAACAAATGTATGACTTTATTGTGCGATTGATAGCGTACGCTGCCCAAATAACCCTGTCTTCACACCTTTTCAGCAGACGTAGATGTACCTACGTTGGGGTGAGAAGAGACTCAAGAAAACAAGCAGTACTTGCTTTGTTAACTGTCAGGGGCACCGCTGAAACGCTAATTCTCCTGCTTCACCCAGTGTCTATTTGCCCGAGTGTGAAATCTACTCTACTCTACGAGGGACTACCTACTACCCTAAAAAGCTCTGGACCCTTGCACTCTTCTTCAAACCCACCTCCTCAAGATTCTAAGAGACTAATTCTCCTGCTTCACCCAGTGTCTATTTGCCCGAGTGTGAAATCTACTCTACTCTCTGAGGGACTACCTACTACCCTAAAAGCTCTGGACCCTTGCACTCTTCTTCAAACCCACCTCCTCAAGATTCTAAGAGACTAATTCTCCTGCTTCACCCAGTGTCTATTTGCCCGAGTGTGAAATCTACTCTACTCTACGAGGGACTACCTACTACCCTAAAAAGCTCTGGACCCTTGCACTCTTCTTCAAACCCACCTCCTCAAGATTCTAAGAGACTAATTCTCCTGCTTCACCCAGTGTCTATTTGCCCGAGTGTGAAATCTACTCTACTCTGAGGGACTACCTACTACCCTAAAAGCTCTGGACCCTTGCACTCTTCTTCAAACCCACCTCCTCAAGATTCTAAGAGACTAATTCTCCTGCTTCACCCAGTGTCTATTTGCCCGAGTGTGAAATCTACTCTACTCTACGAGGGACTACCTACTACCCTAAAAGCTCTGGACCCTTGCACTCTTCTTCAAACCCACCTCCTCAAGATTCTAAGAGACTAATTCTCCTGCTTCACCCAGTGTCTATTTGCCCGAGTGTGAAATCTACTCTACTCTGAGGGACTACCTACTACCCTAAAAGCTCTGGACCCTTGCACTCTTCTTCAAACCCACCTCCTCAAGATTCTAAGAGACTAATTCTCCTGCTTCACCCAGTGTCTATTTGCCCGAGTGTGAAATCTACTCTACTCTACGAGGGACTACCTACTACCCTAAAAGCTCTGGACCCTTGCACTCTTCTTCAAACCCACCTCCTCAAGATTCTAAGAGACTAATTCTCCTGCTTCACCCAGTGTCTATTTGCCAGTGTGAAATCTACTCTACTCTCTGAGGGACTGCCTACTACCCTAAAAGCTCTAGACCCTTGCACTCTTCTTCAAACCCACCTCCTCAAGATTCTAAGAGACTAATTCTCCTGCTTCACCCAGTGTCTATTTGCCCAGTGTGAAATCTACTCTACTCTGAGGGACTACCTACTACCCTAAAAGCTCTGGACCCTTGCACTCTTCTTCAAACCCACCTCCTCAAGATTCTAAGAGACTAATTCTCCTGCTTCACCCAGTGTCTATTTGCCCGAGTGTGAAATCTACTCTACTCTACGAGGGACTACCTACTACCCTAAAAAGCTCTGGACCCTTGCACTCTTCTTCAAACCCACCTCCTCAAGATTCTAAGAGACTAATTCTCCTGCTTCACCCAGTGTCTATTTGCCCGAAAGTGTGAAATCTACTCTACTCTCGAGGGACTACCTACTACCCTAAAAAGCTCTGGACCCTTGCACTCTTCTTCAAACCCACCTCCTCAAGATTCTAAGAGACTAATTCTCCTGCTTCACCCAGTGTCTATTTGCCCGAGTGTGAAATCTACTCTACTCTGAGGGACTACCTACTACCCTAAAAGCTCTGGACCCTTGCACTCTTCTTCAAACCCACCTCCTCAAGATTCTAAGAGACTAATTCTCCTGCTTCACCCAGTGTCTATTTGCCCGAGTGTGAAATCTACTCTACTCTCGAGGGACTACCTACTACCCTAAAAAGCTCTGGACCCTTGCACTCTTCTTCAAACCCACCTCCTCAAGATTCTAAGAGACTAATTCTCCTGCTTCACCCAGTGTCTATTTGCCCGAGTGTGAAATCTACTCTACTCTCTGAGGGACTACCTACTACCCTAAAAGCTCTGGACCCTTGCACTCTTCTTCAAACCCACCTCCTCAAGATTCTAAGAGACTAATTCTCCTGCTTCACCCAGTGTCTATTTGCCCGAGTGTGAAATCTACTCTACTCTCTGAGGGACTACCTACTACCCTAAAAGCTCTGGACCCTTGCACTCTTCTTCAAACCCACCTCCTCAAGATTCTAAGAGACTAATTCTCCTGCTTCACCCAGTGTCTATTTGCCCGAGTGTGAAATCTACTCTACTCACGAGGGACTACCTACTACCCTAAAAGCTCTAGACCCTTGCACTCTTCTTCAAACCCACCTCCTCAAGATTCTAAGAGACTAATTCTCCTGCTTCACCCAGTGTCTATTTGCCCGAGTGTGAAATCTACTCTACTCTGAGGGACTACCTACTACCCTAAAAAGCTCTGGACCCTTGCACTCTTCTTCAAACCCACCTCCTCAAGATTCTAAGAGACTAATTCTCCTGCTTCACCCAGTGTCTATTTGCCCGAGTGTGAAATCTACTCTACTCTAGGGACTACCTACTACCCTAAAAGCTCTGGACCCTTGCACTCTTCTTCAAACCCACCTCCTCAAGATTCTAAGAGACTAATTCTCCTGCTTCACCCAGTGTCTATTTGCCCGAGTGTGAAATCTACTCTACTCTACGAGGGACTACCTACTACCCTAAAAGCTCTGGACCCTTGCACTCTTCTTCAAACCCACCTCCTCAAGATTCTAAGAGACTAATTCTCCTGCTTCACCCAGTGTCTATTTGCCCGAGTGTGAAATCTACTCTACTCTGAGGGACTACCTACTACCCTAAAAAGCTCTGGACCCTTGCACTCTTCTTCAAACCCACCTCCTCAAGATTCTAAGAGACTAATTCTCCTGCTTCACCCAGTGTCTATTTGCCCGAGTGTGAAATCTACTACTCTCTGAGGGACTACCTACTACCCTAAAAGCTCTGGACCCTCGCACTCTTCTTCAAACCCACCTCCTCAAGATTCTAAGAGACTAATTCTCCTGCTTCACCCAGTGTCTATTTGCCCAGTGTGAAATCTACTCTACTCTCTGAGGGACTACCTACTACCCTAAAAGCTCTGGACCCTTGCACTCTTCTTCAAACCCACCTCCTCAAGATTCTAAGAGACTAATTCTCCTGCTTCACCCAGTGTCTATTTGCCCGAGTGTGAAATCTACTCTACTCTACGAGGGACTACCTACTACCCTAAAAAGCTCTGGACCCTTGCACTCTTCTTCAAACCCACCTCCTCAAGATTCTAAGAGACTAATTCTCCTGCTTCACCCAGTGTCTATTTGCCCTAGTGTGAAATCTACTCTACTCTGAGGGACTACCTACTACCCTAAAAAGCTCTGGACCCTTGCACTCTTCTTCAAACCCACCTCCTCAAGATTCTAAGAGACTAATTCTCCTGCTTCACCCAGTGTCTATTTGCCCGAGTGTGAAATCTACTCTACTCTCGAGGGACTACCTACTACCCTAAAAGCTCTGGACCCTTGCACTCTTCTTCAAACCCACCTCCTCAAGATTCTAAGAGACTAATTCTCCTGCTTCACCCAGTGTCTATTTGCCCAGTGTGAAATCTACTCTACTCTACGAGGGACTACCTACTACCCTAAAAGCTCTGGACCCTTGCACTCTTCTTCAAACCCACCTCCTCAAGATTCTAAGAGACTAATTCTCCTGCTTCACCCAGTGTCTATTTGCCCAGTGTGAAATCTACTCTACTCTACGAGGGACTACCTACTACCCTAAAAGCTCTGGACCCTTGCACTCTTCTTCAAACCCACCTCCTCAAGATTCTAAGAGACTAATTCTCCTGCTTCACCCAGTGTCTATTTGCCCGAGTGTGAAATCTACTCTACTCACGAGGGACTACCTACTACCCTAAAAGCTCTGGACCCTTGCACTCTTCTTCAAACCCACCTCCTCAAGATTCTAAGAGACTAATTCTCCTGCTTCACCCAGTGTCTATTTGCCCAGTGTGAAATCTACTCTACTCTGAGGGACTACCTACTACCCTAAAAAGCTCTGGACCCTTGCACTCTTCTTCAAACCCACCTCCTCAAGATTCTAAGAGACTAATTCTCCTGCTTCACCCAGTGTCTATTTGCCCGAGTGTGAAATCTACTCTACTCTCTGAGGGACTACCTACTACCCTAAAAGCTCTGGACCCTTGCACTCTTCTTCAAACCCACCTCCTCAAGATTCTAAGAGACTAATTCTCCTGCTTCACCCAGTGTCTATTTGCCCGAGTGTGAAATCTACTCTACTCTCTGAGGGACTACCTACTACCCTAAAAGCTCTGGACCCTTGCACTCTTCTTCAAACCCACCTACTCAAGATTCTAAGAGACTAATTCTCCTGCTTCACCCAGTGTCTATTTGCCCAGTGTGAAATCTACTCTACTCTCTGAGGGACTACCTACTACCCTAAAAGCTCTGGACCCTTGCACTCTTCTTCAAACCCACCTCCTCAAGATTCTAAGAGACTAATTCTCCTGCTTCACCCAGTGTCTATTTGCCCAGTGTGAAATCTACTCTACTCTCTGAGGGACTACCTACTACCCTAAAAAGCTCTGGACCCTTGCACTCTTCTTCAAACCCACCTCCTCAAGATTCTAAGAGACTAATTCTCCTGCTTCACCCAGTGTCTATTTGCCCGAGTGTGAAATCTACTCTACTCACGAGGGACTACCTACTACCCTAAAAGCTCTGGACCCTTGCACTCTTCTTCAAACCCACCTCCTCAAGATTCTAAGAGACTAATTCTCCTGCTTCACCCAGTGTCTATTTGCCTGAGTGTGAAATCTACTCTACTCTACGAGGGACTACCTACTACCCTAAAAGCTCTGGACCCTTGCACTCTTCTTCAAACCCACCTCCTCAAGATTCTAAGAGACTAATTCTCCTGCTTCACCCAGTGTCTATTTGCCTGAGTGTGAAATCTACTCTACTCTACGAGGGACTACCTACTACCCTAAAAGCTCTGGACCCTTGCACTCTTCTTCAAACCCACCTCCTCAAGATTCTAAGAGACTAATTCTCCTGCTTCACCCAGTGTCTATTTGCCCGAGTGTGAAATCTACTCTACTCTACGAGGGACTACCTACTACCCTAAAAAGCTCTGGACCCTTGCACTCTTCTTCAAACCCACCTCCTCAAGATTCTAAGAGACTAATTCTCCTGCTTCACCCAGTGTCTATTTGCCCGAGTGTGAAATCTACTCTACTCTACGAGGGACTACCTACTACCCTAAAAAGCTCTGGACCCTTGCACTCTTCTTCAAACCCACCTCCTCAAGATTCTAAGAGACTAATTCTCCTGCTTCACCCAGTGTCTATTTGCCCAGTGTGAAATCTACTCTACTCTACGAGGGACTACCTACTACCCTAAAAGCTCTGGACCCTTGCACTCTTCTTCAAACCCACCTCCTCAAGATTCTAAGAGACTAATTCTCCTGCTTCACCCAGTGTCTATTTGCCCGAGTGTGAAATCTACTCTACTCTACGAGGGACTACCTACTACCCTAAAAAGCTCTGGACCCTTGCACTCTTCTTCAAACCCACCTCCTCAAGATTCTAAGAGACTAATTCTCCTGCTTCACCCAGTGTCTATTTGCCCGAGTGTGAAATCTACTCTACTCTACGAGGGACTACCTACTACCCTAAAAAGCTCTGGACCCTTGCACTCTTCTTCAAACCCACCTCCTCAAGATTCTAAGAGACTAATTCTCCTGCTTCACCCAGTGTCTATTTGCCAGTGTGAAATCTACTCTACTCTCGAGGGACTACCTACTACCCTAAAAAGCTCTGGACCCTTGCACTCTTCTTCAAACCCACCTCCTCAAGATTCTAAGAGACTAATTCTCCTGCTTCACCCAGTGTCTATTTGCCCGAGTGTGAAATCTACTCTACTCTACGAGGGACTACCTACTACCCTAAAAGCTCTGGACCCTTGCACTCTTCTTCAAACCCACCTCCTCAAGATTCTAAGAGACTAATTCTCCTGCTTCACCCAGTGTCTATTTGCCCGAGTGTGAAATCTACTCTACTCTACGAGGGACTACCTACTACCCTAAAAAGCTCTGGACCCTTGCACTCTTCTTCAAACCCACCTCCTCAAGATTCTAAGAGACTAATTCTCCTGCTTCACCCAGTGTCTATTTGCCCGAGTGTGAAATCTACTCTACTCTACGAGGGACTACCTACTACCCTAAAAGCTCTGGACCCTTGCACTCTTCTTCAAACCCACCTCCTCAAGATTCTAAGAGACTAATTCTCCTGCTTCACCCAGTGTCTATTTGCCCGAGTGTGAAATCTACTCTACTCTACGAGGGACTACCTACTACCCTAAAAAGCTCTGGACCCTTGCACTCTTCTTCAAACCCACCTCCTCAAGATTCTAAGAGACTAATTCTCCTGCTTCACCCAGTGTCTATTTGCCCGAGTGTGAAATCTACTCTACTCTCGAGGGACTACCTACTACCCTAAAAAGCTCTGGACCCTTGCACTCTTCTTCAAACCCACCTCCTCAAGATTCTAAGAGACTAATTCTCCTGCTTCACCCAGTGTCTATTTGCCCAGTGTGAAATCTACTCTACTCTACGAGGGACTACCTACTACCCTAAAAGCTCTGGACCCTTGCACTCTTCTTCAAACCCACCTCCTCAAGATTCTAAGAGACTAATTCTCCTGCTTCACCCAGTGTCTATTTGCCCAGTGTGAAATCTACTCTACTCTAGAGGACTACCTACTACCCTAAAAGCTCTGGACCCTTGCACTCTTCTTCAAACCCACCTCCTCAAGATTCTAAGAGACTAATTCTCCTGCTTCACCCAGTGTCTATTTGCCCGAGTGTGAAATCTACTCTACTCTACGAGGGACTACCTACTACCCTAAAAGCTCTGGACCCTTGCACTCTTCTTCAAACCCACCTCCTCAAGATTCTAAGAGACTAATTCTCCTGCTTCACCCAGTGTCTATTTGCCCGAGTGTGAAATCTACTCTACTCTACGAGGGACTACCTACTACCCTAAAAGCTCTGGACCCTTGCACTCTTCTTCAAACCCACCTCCTCAAGATTCTAAGAGACTAATTCTCCTGCTTCACCCAGTGTCTATTTGCCCGAGTGTGAAATCTACTCTACTCTACGAGGGACTACCTACTACCCTAAAAAGCTCTGGACCCTTGCACTCTTCTTCAAACCCACCTCCTCAAGATTCTAAGAGACTAATTCTCCTGCTTCACCCAGTGTCTATTTGCCCGAGTGTGAAATCTACTCTACTCACGAGGGACTACCTACTACCCTAAAAGCTCTGGACCCTTGCACTCTTCTTCAAACCCACCTCCTCAAGATTCTAAGAGACTAATTCTCCTGCTTCACCCAGTGTCTATTTGCCCGAGTGTGAAATCTACTCTACTCTACGAGGGACTACCTACTACCCTAAAAAGCTCTGGACCCTTGCACTCTTCTTCAAACCCACCTCCTCAAGATTCTAAGAGAGTATGTCTACTTAATTTGATTGTAGTTTTGACCTATTTTACCCGGTGCAGTTTTGTTTGCTCCCAGCTAAGCCTGCCAGCAGCAGCCCCCCCCCTCTAGGTATCACACAATCACACAGACCACAACTAAACTTACAGTACTGGTGTATTGCCTTCCATATTCTTCCTATTCTCACTTTCTCACTCCTATCCCTTTCCATCTTTGTAGTGCTCTGTGACCCTTTCCTCCTTACACTGCCTAACTCTACCCTTCTATCTGCTAGCTTTCTCTGCTACTTTTCCTTCCTCTCAGGTTATTGTGATTAGCTCTTCTATTTCCCCCTTTCACTTTTTGTTTTACCCCTAGTGACTTTATCTGGTCTCTATCTTTCTTCCTGTATACCTAATTTCCCCAGCGACTACTTTCTTACAGCTTGTTGTTGCTTGACTCCAAGCTCCTAGCGCTGTTCTTGTAACTTACTCTGTTCCCCTCAGGAAAGCCTCTATTTCATTTTTTTTCTTACCTGTACCCCCTTAACTCTAATGTGAAGCCTGTTTCTCTTTGTTCTTTTCCCTGCTATACAAGTTACTTCCAATTTCACTTCTGTCTCACTCCTTACTCTTACATTTCCATTATACTCACTCTTTACAAACTAAGTGGTGTCTCAGCTCCTCAGCTGGACTGATTGCCTACGCTCCCTCTCCTCTGTCTGTTTCTGCCCGCCGCCCCTCCCTACCCCCTTATCCCACCCACCCCACACACTCCTACCCTTATACCTCACAGTCCACACCCCCTTCTTAACACACCTATCAGGTACTACTACCTCATTTGTAACTCTTCCCTCATATTTTTTCCAAATCCCTCCCCACCCTACATATCTCCCTTCCCTCTTTTACCCAGACCTATCCAATAACTCTTACCTCCTAGCCTCCTCATCCTATAAAACATACCTATCCCACCCTTTACCACTATAATCTCTTCCCATCCTCCTCTCAACATGTCTCTAACAACTAACACTTCTACTTCCAAAACCTTTATAACAAAAAACATCTTAACTAAACTAGTAGCCCTGATAATTATCTCTCTAGTACTCACACTTCCTTACCTCTTGACTTCCTATGAAATAAAACATAATTACCACCTTACAACCTCTTCCAAGCAAACTGCCTCTGAACTCATAACCCTAAACTGTAACCACTCTAACATTACATCTACCTCCTGCTATCTTTTAGCGAAATATCATAGACTATCCCACACCAAATGTAATAATCTCATGTCAAGGAAACAAAAATACAAACTTAATCTAACCATTAAACCACACTCAGTACACAAGCCCACTACCCTGACAGATGGTGATACACACCCAAACCCTGGTCCTTCAAAGATCTCTACCAAAGAAACCACAATAATCTCTAACTCACCCCTTCCACTACCAATCTCTAAATCTAACACTTTACTCTTAGGACACCTAAATATTCGAAGTGTCAACAACAAAATTACTCAACTTCACTCTCTTCTGCAATGTCACTCTTTTGACATCCTCTGTTTAACAGAAACCTGGTTAAAACCCTACACTAAAGATACTGAAATCATTCCCCCAGGCTACAACATCCTACGATTAGACCGCAATACTCGTAAAGGCGGAGGAGTAGCTCTCATTTTAAAACCGAACTTAATATATCCACAATTCCCTATGACCCCCCTGAAAACACCAACACTGAACTCCTCATAACTAAGCTACAACTTAACCCTAATAAAGCCATCTACATTATCTGTACCTACCTTCCACCTGGTAATAACTCCACAAACATAGAAAGTATTCTTAGTTGGGCTTCAACTAACCACCCACAAGAAACTATAATACTTGGAGACTTTAACCTTGATTGGTTCTCAGTTAATTCTAACAACCCAGCCTCCCATATTAATCTCCATGGCTTTACCCAAACTATAAACACCCCCACTAGAACTAATAAACCTAACAACAAAGAAAGTATACTTGATTGGATCCTGGTTAACAAACCCCAACTTAATTACCTAGCAGGGACCCTGCTGCCTGATGATATCAGTGACCATAACTTAACCTATATCATAAGGCAAAAGAATATCACTACAAATACCCCTTCAGTCAGGACCGTGCGCAGTAATAAACATTTTAACCCCACTCTATTTAAAACTGAGCTAAATGCGTGTGACTGGAATCCACTAAAAACTCTTCCCCTTAATGAAGCGGTTCAATACTTTAATACCAAATTCTTAACAATCTTAGATAGCCATGCTCCAAAACGAACTATCAGAATAAAAGCTAAACCAGCCCCCTGGCTATCTAAAGAAACAAGACAGAAAATATTACTCAGTAACAAACTCTGGCTAAAATGGAGAGCAAGTAAACTACCCTCAGATCATCAAACCTTTAGACACCTAAGAAACATTACCAAAAAAGCTATTCTTTCTGATAAAAAACACTACTATTGTAACCTCCAGCAATCTAATCATAACAATCCCCAAAAATTCTGGGCAACATTGAACAAACTTCTTCACCCTGGACAAACTTCCACTCCCTCCCCCTTGGGATCAGACAAAATTTCTTCCCTTGAAACTGCCAACACTTTCAACTCCTTTTTCACTGATACTATCAACTCACTAGCCTCTCACCTTTCTTCAGATAACTCTAATGTTCCTCAACTTGCCTCTACTAATTTACCAAGCTTTATTATACAGCCCATCTCTACCACCTTCATCCTAAAATGTATTCAAAAGCTTAAGCCATGTACCCCATCAGCTGACCAACTTCCATCTGAATTTCTTCAAAAAGCAGCCACAGAAATAGCCTATCCCATATCTATTCTTATAAACAGAACCATTAAAGAAGGAAACATCCCTGATATCTGGAAAATCTCACATATTATACCCTTACATAAGGGAGGAAACTCTACAGAATATTCTAATTATAGACCCATTGCCCTCCTGTCTCCACTAGCAAAAATCATGGAAAAATGTATTCACCACCAACTAATGTCCCACTTAACTAAACATAACATACTATCTCATTGTCAACATGGTTTCAGACCTTTTCATAGTACTACCACTGCTCTCCTTTCCTTCACTGACTTCATTAACAAAAACCGCAATAATAATACCCTATCTTCAGCACTTTTCATCGACCTATCAAAAGCTTTTGACATGGTCAATCACCCTCTCCTCCTAAAAATCTTGGAATCACTTGCTATTGAACCGAATGCCATCCAGTGGTTCACCTCCTATCTTTCCAACAGGAAACAAGCTGTCCTCTGGGAGAATAAACTCTCCTCTCTTCTCCCAATCTCACTCGGTGTACCACAAGGCTCAATTCTTGGACCCCTTCTTTTCTCCCTATTCATAAATGACTTACAAGTAGCTATTCCCCAAGCTACGTGCATACAATATGCAGATGACTCCACACTCATCTGCTCTGCAAAAACCATCCCAGAGCTTCAAACTATTACTCAAAAGGTATTCCATACTGTTGAAGCATGGTTCTTAAAACGCTGCCTACTTCTTAATGCCAAAAAAACAAAACTCCTCCTTTTCAAACCCACTACCAGATCCCCCCCATTAGACTTCTCTATCTCTTCTATTAACAATACTCTCATATCACCTGACTCTTCTACCAAACTGCTAGGTGTGACGATTGACAACAATCTTACCTTTGATTATCACATAAACAACACTATTAAAACTGTACATAGAAAACTGGGCTCCCTCTATAGAATTAAAACATTCTTATCCCCAACAGCCAAAGCTACTTTGGCACACTCTCATCTCATTTCCACTCTTCTCTATGCCTCACCAATTTACACTAACCTGAAGAAAACTAATCTTTCTAAATTGACCACTACATACAATAGTATAGCAAGATTTGTTACTGGTAATCAATTCAGAACTCACCACTGCCTGAACCTACAACAACTTCACTGGCTTGAATTACAAAACATGTTGCTTCTTTCCCAACTTCCCATTATCCACAGATCTTTTTATCTGCCAAACAACACTCCTTCATTTTCTAACCTCCTTACCCCTTATTCTAATCTGAACTCACTCCGCTCCTCTAACAAACTCCTAGTTACTGCTACCAAATCCAATAACCTTGCAGGTGACTCCCTGTTCTCTAACTCCATTGGTAAACACTGGAACCTATTGCCCACTGAACTGACTTCTATTTTATCTCCTATCCTTTTCAAACAAAAACTTAGACTCTACCTTACAAAACACTGGCTATGTCCCTGCCTTAACCCAGACTGAACCCATGTATTCGACTATTCCCACTACCCCTTCATCTCTGTGACTTCTGCTACCTTCAATTTTATTTCCTCACTATTCTATCACTTACCCCTCCTCTATCCTTCTCCTTCCTGATTATATTACTCAGTTTACTGAGGGTTCATAGAAATATCTAATCTAATCTACTTACATAGTTGTCTTTAAATACCCTTTTCTCTTTCTTATGATGTTTGATTATGCTAAATAAGTTATGCCTGTGTTTTGCTTCCAAGAACGATGAGTACATTATTGTACAACTGTTAATTCTGAATACAATAAGTTTGATTTTTTGTATAATATTTTCCTGATACAGTATATTTTTATGCTGCTCTTTATTGCATCGTATGTAATAGTTACTATGTCTTTGTGGAGCTTTTCTCCCCGGGCCTCTGCTGAAAATGGAAATATATCCAGTTAGACTAGCCCGGTTAACAAATGTAAAATAAATAAAATAAAATAAATAATGCCCCACTCAGACATAGTAAAAAAAAATCTTAAATTAGGAATGCATCCCTTTGCCACCCACCAGATTGCCAGCTGGCTCACAGACAGGACGCAGGAGATCAAAACAGGGGAAGCTACCTCCCCAAAAGACCTACAACCAGGGGAATCCCCAAGGTTTGGAGCTGGGACCTGTCTGTTTGGCATCTTCTTCTCAGAAGTAAAAGCTAAAACCAACTGGCTCTGGTTAAGTTTGCAGATGACTGTAAGCTAGGAGCAGTGTCTGAATCCCAAAAGACTGAGTCATCCTTCAGAAAGGCTTGTCCCAAACAAATAACTGGTGCCGTACTCATGGACTAAAGCTAAATGCCAAAAAATGTATTATTATATTCTTTTTTGGAAAGTAGATTCTCCCACAAATCTACCACATTGTCAACAGACTCCTAAGAGTTGACCCAGAAGTTCCAGATTTGGGAACTTGAGTGGAAAGTGAGCAGCATATGCCTACTGTGGTAAGGAAGTCATTCTATATCATCCAGCTCATAAACAAGGGCACTGCTTGTAGATCCAGAGGTGTCATTGTCTCCCTTTACTCAGTCCTCGTTAGGGCAATCATTGAGTGCAATACCCCTTTTGACATGCA
Source organism: Protopterus annectens (assembly GCF_019279795.1). Classification (NCBI taxonomy): domain Eukaryota; kingdom Metazoa; phylum Chordata; order Ceratodontiformes; family Protopteridae; genus Protopterus; species Protopterus annectens. The sequence continues at coordinate 1,116,412,111 of NC_056733.1, read as the reverse complement.
CATGTCCAGGCATGTGCAACTAAAATGCCAACAGAGATACCTTAGAAAAAGGATATAAGGCATGACTAATATGTCCTATATGGACTGCCTCAAGCCTTACCACTTTTTCAGTCTCTTACAGACTGCTAAAAAGTGGAATATGTCTAGCATACAAGGCATCCTCTGACCCATTACTGATGGACTTACTTCATATCCATCAAGTGAAATGATACCTGAAATACTCAATCCAAGAATCGAAACTGCTTCAGCAACATTAACAAAATGGTTTGAAAGAACCGGTATATCTTGCAGAGGATAACACTGCCTGGAATGGACACCTCCATCCTCATAAAACAAAGCTCATTCCTAACCACATTCAAGTATAACTTGGATCAGTGATTGGGAAATAGGAAATTTACTCTAGGACTTCCCCATACTACTAATGGGTAGTGGCAGCTCCTAAATATTTTATCCCAACTTATGGGTCCCATTCAAATATCTATATTTTGATCTAGTAGTTATCACCAGAGTAATATATATAAATACAGATCTTGGAAAATGTTAGGTGAATCTAAATTCCAGTGGGATAGAGTAATTTTAACATGGTCAGTGAGGGGCAGTCAGCTTAGTACTTACCTATGAACCTCTGTCTCCTATGAAGGTAAGTGGAAAGGACACCAGTGTAAAAACAGCCCATTTCCAGGTTGTCTCATGCCACTGCCTTTTGCTATACTCACCATAATAAACCATTTCCAGGCAGAGTTACAGCCCATTCCACAAGGGCTTTTTTTGTTATACTCACCATAAGAAATCACTTCCAGGCAGAGTTACAGTCCTTTCTACAAGGACTTTGACTTCCTGTGTGGCCTTCTGGAAAGGGGGGGACGGGGCACTAGAAGTATTCTACTACTAGCAATGTGGTCATCTATATACCCATTTAGAAAACACTACAAACTGTATTCCTTTTCCAGATCCAAAACGGGCTTTGCAAGGACCAATCCCCAGGGGCTTTTGTATGTTTGTTGGTCTCCTTCCTTTGTCTCCTTTTTCTTTTCTAAACTATGGTAATGTATCTGTACATTTTAGTCTACTGCTACAGTGATCTATGTCTGAACACAGTGTAGTTGTGTAAGTATTTAAGTAACAGTAGATGTTTTAATAGATCACTGCTGCATTAGCCTCTCCTCCCTCCAGCCCTCTCTTCCTGATTGCATTTTTTTGGTGCAGCCAGGGTGTGGATTTCTCAACCTCTTTTTTTGTATACAGTTACTATTTCTATTGTTTCCTAGCTTTGTTTTCAGGGAACTTGGCTCGCTCTTGGACAAAAATGCTCTGAAACTTTTCACATTCAAACTGTCATTTCGTAGAGCTCTGGTCAAGCTCCTGAAAACTGGCACTCATGAAAGATGCACTTAGCTTTGTGAAGCTGGCTGTCTGCAGTGGGGGTAGGACCCATTTAGCTTATACTACTACAACAGTAATCTATTAGAACATCATCTGTTATATCTAGGCAAAAAGGTCTGAAATGTCTGACTGACTGACTGGGTGGGTTCTTTTTCCCATTTCCTCCAGCTTTTTATACAACTCATGAGCAGGGGTTCCAATGAGTAGATCCAGACATAAAAAGTGCACTAAGGATCTCTGTCTTCATATTGTGTGTCAAAAACATGTTCCTCAGCCAATCATACCTCTTAATAGAGGACTCCATAGCTGCTGTCCTATATATAGTCCACAGCATCAAAGCTACATTTTTACAGTACTTGACAATTTGGAAGGAAAGGTAACTTAAGTCAAGCAACTACTGTCTCAGGTCTTTATCCTTAATCCCCCTCTACTTTTGTCCTCACCTGCTTCCAACACAACTTACTGATGAGAAACCAAGGGACATTGGCAATTTAAAGCTTTGAAGGAAAGGGTAACAGTAGTACATACTTTCTTGCCAGATATATCAAGGGCTCTATTCTTTTGGATTCTGGGATATGACTCCTGGTAGAAGCCAAGAATGCTCCGTTGCTATGATCTAGAGAAAACCAAATCTGTATCTGGTAACATTCCTGTTCAGGTACTTATGAGAATCCTTCACCCTATAAAACCAGTAAGGCTTCCTCGGAGCAGAGGGAAGTGAGTAAAGTTCCACTGATGTGTAAAGAAAAAATCTTCAAGGATATCTAACACTGGTGGGATAGTTAGTAGCCTATGTTCAGAGAGAACCAATAATGCCCTACATCTCTGTTGGACATTTTACAGTACTGCCTGGATTCCCATTGGAAAGCTTCCTACATCCTATGAATGGTATCTCAAAGGAAAAGTCCTATAGGAACTCTGCTTCTCATTCTTTTCACTGTAAAGTTCAGAGACTTTGCAAGTGAAACCTTTTCCAATGTTCCAAAGGAAAATGCTTGAGAAACAGAAAAAAAGCCCAGGAGTTGACTTGAAGAATCATCAGCACCTTGGACTTGAACCAGAGTCTAGTGTTGAGAGATGGAGATGAAAGGGAAGAACAGCAACTCTGAAATTAGTGAATAAATGTAAGACTATACAGCATGTTAGCACATTTTTGAAATATGATTTTACAAAACAAAGTGGCTGAAAAACACTGGATCTTTGTTGACTTTGTTAAACTTGTGGGTGGACTGTAAAGCGTATACACCCACTTTATATCATTAATGTTTAGAAAGACACTAAACGGGGAAAACTAACTAAGTAAAACAATTTTTGTTCTTATTAGTATTTGTATAAAACATTTCATGATATAAACTGCATGTTATATACAGTAAAACAGTTTTGTGTAGTATGCAATCAGAAGTATTTTAAATGTTGGAGGAGTATTTTCAGTGACTGTTATGTGTCAAAGATGCTAAATTAAAGCAAACAAATACTTTTTCAGTTTTAAGAAAAAAGAAGTTATGTCTTACCATAACATTCCATCTGAGTTGTTGATCTTCTTCCAGTCATCACTGATGGGTTCGGTTTCGAGCTCTCGGAACCAAGTCGGCCTAATACCAAGCTTGCGTACACCAAAAACTCTCGAGCTAAGCTGCTACCCACAATGCCCTTCTCTCAGTTACCTCAGATCGAGTTTGCATGCAACATATAGAAGAAACAGAAAACAGAGGCTGTTTCTGCGCAGAAACCCTGAAATGCCACAAGGACCCAGAAGATCCACCAGGAGCCTTTGGTGGAGGATGGCGGGAGGGTGTGATGACTGGAAGAAGATCAACAACTCAGATGGAACGTTATGGTAAGACATAACTTCTTTATCTGAAGTTGTTAATCTTCTTCCTATTCATCATTGATGGGACAGAATCCCAAGTTACTTGGAGAACCTGGGTGGCCCCTATGGAAGAACATTCCTGAGAACCATACAGCCGAAGGCCACTCTTCCCCTGGAGACCAAATCCAATTTGTAATGCTTCATGAAAGTACAGGGTTTAGCCCAAATGGTTGCTGCACAAATATCATCCATGGAAGCCCTGGAGTGAAAGGCAACCGAAGTTGCAATGGTCCTAATTGAATGAGCTTTGATTTGAACAGGTTTAGATTCATTCGCTTGTGAGTATGAAAAGGTAATACAATCTCTGAGCCATTTTGATAAAGCAACTTTTGATACAGTACATCCCATTCTTGGACCAGAAAAGGAAGTGAAAAGTCTGTCCGACTTGCGGAAGGATTTAGTCTTGTCCAGGTAGAAGTGTAGTTGTCTGTGCACGTCCAATGAATGTAGACAGTATTCTCCCTTGTTGGAATAATTTGGAAAAAAACACAGGGAGCTCACTGGACTGGTTAACAGAGAAGTCAGACACCACTTTGGTGAGAAAGGATGAGTTAGTACGAAGGAATATTCTGTCCTTATGGAAGATTAGATACGGGCTCTTGATGCATAAGGCTTGTAACTCAGATATCCATCTGGCTGATGTGACCGCTACCAGAAACAATGATTTCCATGACAGGAATTTAAGATCACATGTTGCAGCAGGCTCAAAGGGAGGTACAGAGAGAGACTATAGAACCAGAGAGAGATTCCATGTCTCCACAGGTTGCCTGATAAGAGGTCTGCTATGGAAAATTCCCTCGAGAAAGGTCTTGCAAAGGCGGGTGGAGATAAGAGGAATGCCATCTGAGCCATTATGGAAATTGGAAATAGCTGCTAAATGGACTTGAATAGTAGAAGCTGATGCCCCACTGTGAAACAACTCAGAAATATACTGAAGTAAAGCAGCTGTAGGAGTTGAAAAAGGATCTAGCATCTGATTATAAGACCAGATAGAGAATCTTTTCCATTTGTCTCTGTAAAGTTTTCTGGTGGATAGCTATGGGAGGCCAGAATAATATCGCGGACACGTGAGGAGAGGGTTTCCTGCCTGGCGACTAATGGAAGTGGAGAAACCACGCTGTCAGCTTGAGAATGGATAGATTTGGGGGAGTCAACCCTTGTGGGTGAAATATTAGGTCCTGACGAGTGTCCAGGATCCAAGGAGGTTGTAACAGGTGAGGACGGAGGAAGGGAAACCACACTTGTCGAGGTCAGAAGGGGGTAATGAGGACCGGACTGCTTTCCATAGAAACAGGAGTATCACAGGTATCGGAGGATAAGCATAGAGGAGACCCACGGGCCAATCGTGAGTCAAAGAGTCTCTTGGAGACTTCCTGTGTGGGGGAAAGAGGGCAAAGTAGTTGCTGCATTTTTTGTTTGAAGGGGAAGCGAAAAGATCACAGCAAGTCTGGCCCCAAAGGCTGAAGATTTCTGCCAACACGTTCGGGTTGAGAGACCACTCGTGTAGAGGGAGGATACATCTGCTCAGCCTGTCCGCAATCACGCTGGAGCTCCCAGGGATATGTGTTGCAATTAAAAAGCAGTTAGAAGCTATCGCCCAATGCCAAATTCTCATGGCCTCGCAACATAGGCGGTAGGATTTGGTCCCTCCCTGTTTATGTACCAGACGATGGACATATTGTCCGACTGGATTGCAATCGTTCCTGACGGAAGGAGCGGATGAAGTGCCTGCAACACTAACAGCACCGCTCTCAACTCCAGGACATTGATATGCAAGTTGACCTCTAAGCTGGACCACGCGCCTTGGACTGTCTTTCCCTGGAAGTGGCCCCCCCACCCTATCAGGGAAGCGTCTATGGTCATTGTGGCGTTGGGTTGGGGAGTCTCGAAGGGGTGGAACCAAAGATTTTCATCTGTTCTCATCCACCAGAGGAGATCTTGCTTGCAGGAATCAGTGATGAGGATCTGTGAGCTCAGAGGATGGAGACTGGATATCCACTGGGACAAAATAAGCCATTGTAGTAGTCTCGTATGCAATCTTGCTAGGGGGACAATTAGGATGGCAGCCAACATAGACCCCAAATCCTGTAGAACTCCCTTGCAGACACCTTCCTTTGGCAGAGTAACACTTGTACTTGTAACCTTAATCTCTGAAGTCTGTGAGGAGGAAGAGAGACTTGGCTTGTTTGAGTATTGAATACTGCTCCTATAAATTCCAAATGTTGGGTGGGAGGAAGGTTGGATTTTTCCCAGTGTATTGTGATGCCTAGGAACTCCGCCTGTGCTAGAGTGTAGCGGAGGGCCCTGACCAGTAGGTGCTTGGTGGGGGCGGAGAGGAGCCAATTATCTAGATATGGAAACACCTGGAATCCCTGAAGTCTCAGATGAGCTGTCACCACTGCTAGGCATTTCGTGAACACTCTGGGGACCGTTGAGAGACCGAATGACAGGGCTCTGAATTGATAATGATTGGCTCCCATATGGAAGCGAAGGAGACTCCTAGTGCGCTTGTCCATTTTGATGTGGTAATACACATCCCGGAGATCTATCGAGCACATCCACACACCCACCTGAAGAAATAGGAGAATGGATTCATAGGTAGGTACTAGGCTATTGGCCCTAGGGCCTATATAAGCCTAGCCAAAAATGTACCCTGGCTTTCGCCACCCAAGAAAATGATTTTCCTGTGCCCCTGTCGAGCAGAGCCACAAAAGTGATCCCTGGAGTGAATTTCCCATTTCCCATCCAATCATCAAGATTTTTTTTTGAAGAGTGCTAATGAGGAGCTCTGTTTGACATAGATAGGTAGTCTGTTCCAGAGTATGGGAAGTCTCTGGGACAGGAATCTATCCCTCCAGCATGTTCTGTTTATTGTGGTGACAAGGTTTAGGTCCCTAGACCGTGTAGCTCGGAGGGATTGGGATTTCTTTAAGTGGAGCATGTCCAACAGCTCTGGGTTTGACATAGCTTTGTATATTAGGCAGAGATCGCCTCTGAGTAGGCGATATGCGACGGAGTAAAGCTGGAGTTTTTTGAGACGGTCTGTGTACGGCATCTGTTTGAGGCCAGTAATCCTCTTTGTGAGGTATTTCTGTGGCCTTTCCAGTTGTTGTAGATGTCTTGTGAGGTACAGACCAAAGGGGCATTGTACTCTATAATGGGTCTAATGAGTGATGATTAGAGAGGAACAATGACCTCTTTTTTTCTGGATGAGAAACCTTTTGTGATGAGGTGAGCCACATAGAAGGATTTCCTGACCACTGTGGCGATGTGATTATCAAAGGAGAGACTACTGTCCACATGTGTCTCAAGGTCTCATCACATTTTCGGTGTTAAGTAGAATACCAGCTATGTGGTAGTTCATGGGTACAGAGTTTTTACCAAAGGGTATGACAATACACTTTTTGGCACTGAGCTTCAGGCCATGGCTTTGACACCAGGTATCTGTCTCAGTGAGGCCCTTTTGTAGTATGTCCACATCGTTAGGAGTTTTGATTATGGCTCCTAGTTTGCAGTCATCTGCAAACTTTGTTAGCCAAAGACCTTCTGTGTTAGCCTGTACTTCAGAGAAGTAGATACCAAACAGGAGGGGACCCAGGATTGAACCCTGTGGTTCTCCACTTGTCACTGGTCTGAAGTCAGATTTGGAGTCCGCTACTTTCACAGTGTGGGTTTAGTGAGCTTATCTACAATTCCAGAGTGGGGGATGGTGTTGAAAGCCTTGGCGAGATCTAGATAAGCTGTGTGAACCACTTTACCCTCATCTATGGCTTTGGAGACTGCTTCAAAGAAGTCAATCAGGTTTAGGAGACATGATCTGCCTTTTACAAATCCGAACTGGGTAGGGTCCAGTGTTTGGAGATTACCAATGTCTTTGTTTATGAGTTCCATGATGATACATTCCATGGCCTTGCAGTCCAGGCTCGTCAGGCTAATAGTGCGGTAGTTTCCGGGGTCCGTTGTGGCTCCCCTTTGTGGAGTGGGATGACCATCATGGTGCGCCATTCAGTGGGCACAAAGCCTGAGGTGAGGCTATGATTGAACATGGTACTTAGGTAGAGTGCCAGTTCATTCTGTAGTTCATGTAGAAAGCAGCCTGGGATATTGTCAGGTCCCATGGATGCTGTGTTCTTGGCTTTGGAGAGTGTGTTTTTTACCTGTGCAGCCATGACTACAGGAACTTTGCATTTTTCTGGTATAGAGATTGGCCCTCTTGGGGGTGAGAGGGGGGAAAAGTTTGCACTGAACCTATCTGCCAGGATGTTGGCAATATCAGTTGGTTCTGTATATTTAGTGCCATTGTGCTGTAACTCAGAGCAGATCTGAGTGTTGCCATTGAGATTCTTGACATAGCTATAGAATGCTTTGTGGTTGTCTTTAGTGTCAGTGGCAATTTTGTTTTTGTAACTAGCTTTGGAGGATTTTATGAGGGATCTCAGCTTCTTACTGAGGTTGACCAGGAGTTCCTCCAGTCATAGGATTTTACTCATTTTTGCAACAGTTTCTTTCTTCTGTTGTAGAGTTTGTTTATGACAGAGGACCACCAGATTGGCTTCCTTTTTTTTGGAGGATAGCATCTTGGTTCTATTAGGGATAGCATGATCCATGCACTCGTGTAAGTGCTTATAAGTGCATTTGTGTAGGATTCAGCAGTTGTACCTCTGTTGTCCGTCTGCATGGGTGTCATGAAGTTTTTTACGGTGGTTTCCCTATTTGGGGGTGGGGGCGGGATGTGGATGTCTAGGGTGATTAGCTTGTGGTTGGATCTGACCAACGAGGAATTGACCTTTGGTGTGGAACACCGGTTGCCCATGTTGGTTGGTCTCTGAAGCAAAAACTCACTTCCCTAATCTGTCCACCACCCAGGACTCTCTGTTGGCTGGATGGACAGCAGGACTTTCCTCTGCAAGGTCATTTTTTGTGGCAGCCGCCATCACCATAGAGTCCACTGGTAAACCTCTAGACCAGTGGGGCTGTTCCTCTGGAGGGGAGAGTATCTTGTCTGGTCTCCGGGGAATGGCCTCAGCGGTATCAGGGTTCTTCCATGCCTGCTGCACGATAAGCTTGACTAACTCATCGGCGGGGGGGGGGGTCACCCAAGAAGTAGAGAATCGAGAGCGGAAGGCCTGCAGGAATACGGATTCCTCCGAGGAAGGATTGGAGGGCTTCCAGTCACCCCTCTGCCTCAAAATTTCCAGGATGTCTCCAAAGGAGACATCGTCAGGGGGTGACCATGGGGACCCTTCCCCATCATAGTAGTCCATATCCTCAGTGAGGAACTCCTCTGGGGAGTCCATGTGTTTCCTCTTACACGTCCGTTTCCGAGGTGGTTCTTCAGTGGGAGCATCTGAAGAAGACTCAGAAAGGAGGTTACCCTGTACAGGGGTTTCCTGAGGCTTGCGCTCTTGGTGTCCTGAGGGGGGGAGGGGTGGCCTGTGATAACTGCAGCTCAGAAGGAGCAGGGGGGAATGTCCAATGTAGGAGGAGCACTTCCCGAAGTAAGCACCCTCTCCATCACCTGGAAGGCAGGCCCGCCCGAAGAGGAATGGGAGTCCACTCCGCCACGCGCAGCCCACTCCCAGGGATGGAGCCTCAAGCAAAACTGGGGCAGGAGTAGCCCCTGGGTCCGAAGATGGAACCAATGAAACAATTGAAACCGTACCTGGAGCCGGGGGTTCCACCCCCCCCAAGCATGAGACTGAGAAAGGGGTGGTTCCGAAGGAATCGAAACCCAAAGGGGCCTCAGAGAAGTTCACTGTCGGCGCCGAGAAGAGGAATCCTTCCGTAGATGTCGGAGCTATGAGGCCTCGGAACCGAAGGGTCCAAAGGAGGAGAATACATGGGCGTTGCAGGGGCAATAGACCCAAAACCCGGAGTGGGATGGGTTTTAGGAAAATTTGTAATCCCTCTAGCTAACAGCAGCTGATCGAACAGGCGCACCACATCCAATTCAAACAGACTCCTGGTGGACCTTACTGACACTCCTGAGGATCAAACATATTTGTTCATCCCAGACAGACTTTGAGATAGCAAAACAAGACCTTCAAAATAGATTTCTATATAGAGGTTATCACCATTCAGATATATCAGCCAGTAGGTGGTCTGACAACCAAGACAGAAATAAGCTATTGGAGTATAAAAAACGTCAACCGTTAGGTGAAGAGTCTCCCTTAAGGTTTGTCACCACATTTGGTAGAAATCATAATGTGATTAGAAACATTCTTGATTCCAACTGGAATGACCATTTAAGAAATATTTTGGGCCCAATTTTCTTATAGACGGGGCAAAACCTTAGGAGCCTTATTTTCACACTATAAGCATAAGAAAAGTGGAGGCGCCATTTACAAACAGTTGACAATGTCTGGAGATGAACTTGTGGGAACCTTTCCATGTGGTCACTGTGCATCCTGTAATCAAGTAAGTAAATTAAAACAGTTTACCAGTGCAAATACAAGCAGGGTCTATGATCTTAGAGTTTTTGGGAATTGTAGCAGTACCTGGATTATCTATTTGGCAACGTGTCAATGCTCAGCATTTTATGTCGGACAAACATCACGATCACTCTGGATTAGGATGGGTGAACACAAAAGTGACATCAAAAATAAGAAGGAAACCAATGCTTTGTACAGACACACACAAACATCATAATGCCAAATTTATGTTTATGATCATAGACAAAATAATGGGAGACAGGAGTAACCAACAAGGGTGGCACAGTATATTGAACCACAAAGAAAAATATTGGATTATTCACCTTGGAGCTTTATTCCCCCTCGGCCTGAATGATCACTTATAAATTCACAGATCATCTGATACATATAATGTGATTGTTCAAAACATAGCATATGTGTTAACATTGGGAAAGACATAAACATGTCTACGGTTTCTCATGATTATGAGACAAATTCTATTGGTTTATTAACCATTGGATTAGATAAATTTAAGATTATGTTCATGGTTTATATCATTGTAGAATATGCAATTTTTTCAAATTATGGATCTGGGTAAGATATAGTTTATGTATCGGCAAGCCATTGCTTTTGCGATTAGTTGGTGGAAGATTATATCATCTATTTATGCCATTATGTTTCACACTTAATCATATGTCATTTTTGAATATTCATAACAATACTTGCCTATACAAGCGGGAAAATGTTTTTCATTCCCTTCTATAACAGAAGGTTTAAATAGTAGACTATGTGTACACCTAATATGTTTACTAGTCAGTATACTATTGATAGGGATTAATTTTGTGTTGTTCATTGTGTACGCTATCATTTATTATGTTTATTATCCATTTGTCTTATGGCTACAACATATACTTAATTATTTTTGGTTGTATTATTCAGATGGTGATGACACTCTGTTTCATAGAATGATATACATTACTAAGAGAAACCGGCCTTAAGGTTGGACTATACCATATTCTCGTTGGTTGGTGGTATCTACAAATATTAATGAGACTTTCTGGATGTACAATGCTTTATCACTGATGAAGGCTGCATAGCTGAAACCGGTTTGATTTGATATATTTTGCGGCATTATATGCCTTATTGACATCCATTCTTTAATACAAGAATTTACAAGCTGCACATGCTGGCCTCTGGTGTTTTATGAGCTAATGGTTCGGCCGAGCATACCCAACTTGCGAAGCGTTTGGTTTTTTACTCCTGAGGGGGAGTCAGGTTGGTCAAAAAAGGGGCTAAAGGCTTGTCCTGAAAACGGATCCAAAGACGGGGAGTACTGGCTGAGTGCAGTAAAAGTCGGCACCGAGGATTCCAGTTTCAAAACAGGCAAAAGGGGGACTACTGGTGCCGAGAAAGGGCCCAGAGCCGAAGGAATAGCTGGAATGGAAGTCATTATCGGTTCCAAAGAAGTCTTCGGTACTGGTCACAGAACAGTGATGGGAGACGTCGGTGCCGAGGTAATGGCAGGCAACAAGGCTGGAGCCGAAATCACAGACGGAAGCATAACAGTCGGTGCCGAGGATGGTACCGATGTGGAAGACATCGCAATGTCTGTAGAGACTACTGGAGCAGAACTCGGAGCCGAGGTGGTCGGAACCGAGGAGGCGATCTTGTGCTCTGTGGAAGACTTTTGGGCCTTGTGCTTCTGAGGCTTGCCCTTATCACCGGCCGGTGAAGAAGGGTCAGAATGAGGACTTTTTTTCCTTAGATGGTGGGATTGAGATCTCCGACGAGAAAGAGCCTCAGAGAAAGGAGAAGGAAGCCTTTCAAAATAAGTTTATTTCTTTTTTTATTCAGCGTCCGCTGACTGAAACTGACACAAATCTGACAGGGAGGTTTCACAGATAAGTGTGGAACCCCCAGACAATATACACAATCCTTATTCAGGTCACTATTGGGGAGTTTACCATTGCAAGAAGTGCAATGCTTAAACCCCGAAGTCCCTTTCTTTTCAGACAAACTCAGAAAAAAACAATTCAACAATCCAAAAGGGGATAGAGAAGGAAAAGAAGAAAATACCAACAATGGTATTGAGAATACCACAAGGGTAAAGAAGGGTGTTACCAACAATGGTAAAGAGAAGATATCTGTGGGTAGAGCTGGTTAAGATAAATAGGCATAGAAAAGTTTTTAATTGAGAAAACTTATAAAATACTGAAAATTTTGAAAAATACAACACTTAGTTGGAGAGCTCGGTGAAACGATGCTATATGGTTGTGTAGCAAATGAGATCTGAGGTAACTGGGAGAAGGGCATTGTGGGTAGCAGCTTAGCTCGAGAGTTTTTGGTGTACGCGAGCTTGGTATTAGGCTGACTCGGTTCCAAGGGCTTGGAACCAAACCCATTAGTGATGAATAGGAAGATGATTAACAACTTCAGATTACAAGTTTTACAGTGCAGGAGGAAAAAAGACTGGACAAAAGCATGTTTAATGTTCATATGCCATGATCTTGGCTGCTGCGGTTGGTGTGGGGTATAAAAGTGCACTGATTATATGTAGAATTAGGATATTTTCTGTTTTTATTTTATATGGGTGAATGTCTAGATTATTGTCTTTGGCTTAAGTTGTAAATAGATGTTTTTGTAAGCATAAGACAAAATGATGAAAGCCATGAAAATGTTAAGCTTCTTACAATTGCAAAGAAGGCAAAATGATAAAAGCTATGAAAATGGTAAGCTTCATACAACTGCAAAGACATTAGTTTGTTTTCCACCGCCAAATGTTCAGTGGAGTTAAAGATGTCTGCAGCTGGGGGCAGCTGTGCATTCTTTTCAAAGTGAAAATTACAAAGACTCATTGCTGAGTACATTTCCATGGAAACAAGTTATCTGCAGGTACAAGCAGTTAATCTTCAGAATTCTGAGTATTCTTTACTGAGGGAAATAAAGAAGTTATGTACTCACCATAACATTTCATCTGTGTTGTTCATTTTCATTCTTCCTCAACTGTTGTGGCTCGTATCCGAGGCCATTGCTAATGCTTGTGGCAATCAAAAAACTCTTGAGCTTCTCCCTTACCCACAATGCACCAACCCCAGTTACCTCAAATCTTGTTTGCTGCTATAATAGAAAATAAAAAATGAAAATTACTATAGAGAAGCTATCTTGGGAGTTACCCATATAATAAAGATAAATAAGTCCATGTGCACTCGATCTTCCAGAAGCCTTTAGGATGGGGGTTCGTGGGAGGGGAGTTGAGGAAGAATGAAACTGGCACAACACAAATGGAACTTTATGGTGAGTACATAACATCTTTATCTGATTATGTCAATTTTCATTCTATCCTCAACTGATACGACAGAGTCCCCAGCTACCTAACTTCTGGGGCAGACTCAAGAAAGGATATTCCTGAGCACTACAGAACCAAAGGATGCCCTCTTCCTCTAGAGACCAGATCTAACTTGCAATGAGTAATAAACTTATGGGGAGTAACTCAAGTAGCTGCTGCACAAATATAATTTATGGAAATTCTGGATGGAAACACTAAGGACGTTGCCATGGATCTAGTAGAATGAATTTGAATTATTTTCATAAGAGTGATGCCCAGTTTATTATACACAAAGGAAATGCAATTTGTTATCCATTTAGATAGTGTAACTTTGGTAACTGGTTTACCCAATGTAGGTTCTGTAAATAAAACAAACAGTTGATCCAATTTTCTGATGTTCTTTGTCCTCTGTCAGTAAAAATGCAATCGTCTGTGAACATCCAATAAGTGTAACACATATTCCCCTTTGTTAGAAAATTTGGGGAAGACTACAAGATTCTGACACCACCTTTGAAAGGAATGATGCATTGGTACGTAAAGTCGCACTAACCTTATGAAAAATCAAATATGGGGGGTTTGGGGATAATGCTTGGATCTCAGAAATTAAATTCTTCTGGGCGAAGTACTGGCTACTATGAAAACTGTCTTCCATGAAAGAAACGTAGTAACTGCAGGCTCAAATGGGGGTTGAGTAAGGTTCTGCAACACTAAATTTAGGCCCCAAGGAGGAATAGGGTCTTTAAAGGGAGGCCTTAAGAGTAGTATGCCTCTTAAAAATGATTTAACTTATGAGATGCTACTGACGAGCCATTTATCCCAACATGGTAATCTGATATTGCTGCTAAGTGGACTTTTAACTGTAGAAGAACTAGCTCCTTCATTAAAGAGAGGTGATAAAAATCCAATATATTATATATGGGAGGTGTAAAACGTTCAATGTTATGTTTTTGAGCCCAAAAAACAAATTTATTCCATTTGCTGGAAGGTTTATGGGAAGACATCAAAATATGATGGGCAGGAGAAGACAGCACTGGTTGTCTGGCTATCAATGGAATTGGAGAAGTCAGGCAGTGAACCTCAGCTTTGCTATATCTGGGTGTATCATGTCTGTCGGGTGAGATAGAAGATCCGGAGTTGGATCCAAAACCCAAGGTGGTTGAATCAGGTGAGGCCAAAGAAAGGAAAACCAAATCTGTCGAGGCCAATATGGAACAATAGTGATGACTTTGCTCTTCAACCTGGAAGCTTTTTGAAGGAATTTGGGAGTTAAAGAAATGGGCGGATATGCTTACAGGAGACTGGGGTGGGAGGGGGCAATAGTGAAGTAGAACATCCCTTGGAGATTCCTCTTCTGGGGGGATTTGGGCAAAGTATCTGCTAGACTTGTTCAGGGGGGAAGCAAACAAACTGCAGCAAGGCTGGCACCAATGATGGAAGATCTTGTCCACAATTTTCTTATTGAGTGACCATTCGTGGCATAGAAGAATGCACTTGCTCAATTTGTCTACTATCACACTGAATTTCCCTATAATGTGCGTTGAGAAAGAGGTTGGAAGAGATCGCCTACTGCCATACCCTGAGAGCTTCTCAACAGAAGGGGTAGGATTTGGTTCCTCCTTGATTGTTGGACCAAACCACTGACATGTTGTCTGCTTGTACTGCAATGGCCCCTCTTGGAATGCCTGCAATGCTAACAGCACTGCTGTCATCTCTAGGACATTTATATGCAATTTGGCCTCCACAGAGGACCAGGTGCCTTGGACTGTCTTCCCCAGATAATGCCACCCTACCCTAACAGGGAAGTGTCCGTGGTTACTATGGCCTTGGGTTGTGGGGGAATAAATGGCTGGCCTAGAAGAATTTGTTCTGAATGAATCCAGCATTCCAGGTCTCCTGCACATCTGAGTGATTCTTGTCTGTTAAGATATAGACTGATATAGGATTGACTATTGTGAACTTAGCATCCAATGAAGAATTCTCATTTGAAATCTCGCTAGCGGTACTAATGTTATTGCTGCTGCCATTGACCGCAGGGCTTGAAGGACCAGATGGGCTGAGATAGTGGTGTCGCAGATTATCTTTTTGACTTGTGACCTTATTGTTTGAATTCTCAGTAGTGGTAGGGATGCAGCGGTCATTTTTGTACTGACAATGGCTCCTATAAAGTGTAGGATCTGGGTAGTGCTAAACACCCTGGTGGCTGTGGTGTGTCCAAAAGGCAGTACTCTGAATTAGTAATAACTGGCTAAAAGCCGAAATGTAAATACCTTCTGGATTGTCTGTTCATCTTTATATGATAGTACTTGCCCTGAAGGTCTATTGGGCAGATCCAGTTGTCCTTGTCCAAAAAAGTGAGAATGGACTGTACCGTGACCATACAAAACTTGGTTCTTTGAACTGTCTTATTTAGTTTGGTGAGATCCAGATGTGATCTCCAGTCTCCTGTCTTCTTTTGCACTAAAAAGAACCCTGAGTAAGTTATGGACTCTATCTCATCTGGCAGAACCTCCTGGATGACTCTTTTTTTTTCTAGCAGCTTTTGTATTTAAATTGCTGCTTGTTCCTTCTGACTGGGTGGAACATCTGGTATTTTTCTTGAGATTGGAGGTGGAAGGGAAACAGTTATTATATATCCTCTGGAACTAATTCTCTGCACCCAAGTATCTTTTGTTATATCTTACTAAGCTGTCTGGTACAGGGATAATCGTCTCTGACTGCCTCCAGAGGTGGGCAACCGGGACTCCTTTCAGGAGTGCTGGTAGGGTTTGTCAAAGAACAGTTCTCTAGATTCTTGATTCTGTGGGTGGCAATGTCCATTAGAGTACCCTCCCCTGCCTCTGGGGGAACCTCCCCCACATGTGTCCTGGAAAGGACCCTGAGATTTTTTGAACCACATTTTCTGACCACCTCGCGGATTCTTGAAAAATGTTCAGTGAGGGGTCAAAAAAACACACGCCCATGGCAGACAGGGTCTATCTTTCCTTCTCACACCTGGATAGAGTGTTCTTTACCTTGAAGCCAAACAAGGATGTTCCATCAAAGGGGGCATTGACGAAAGAAGACTTGAAGGGCTCTGCAAACTCACAAAGGCACATCCAGGCACATCTCCTTATGGAAATGCCTGAACTCACTGCCCTTGAGGTTTCCTCTGCTATGTTTGAGATCAACCTCATGGAAGAACTGGATATGGCTGAAGCATAGTCAGCTGGGGTTACAGAAGCCTGAACTTCCTCAGAAACAGCACCAGAGAGAGTATTCGACAACTCCTTAATCAAATCCCTCTGTAATCTTTTAAAATGTGCCAAGTAGTTGAGAGACCTCAGAGCAAAAGTGGATGAGGTGTATACACACTTCCCAAATCTGTCCATCACCCGCGACTCCCTGTTGGGGGGATGGACTGTGGAACTTTCTTTGGCTAGTTCCTTCTTAGTGGCTGCCACAATGACCATGGAATCAACAGGAACCCCTTTACTCCAGAACTGTCTGTCAGAGGGTGGTGCTGTAATCCTGTCCTGTCTCTGAGGAATGTATTCTATGGTGATTAGATCCTTCCATGCCCGCCGTGAAAGCAAGTTGATGAGGTCATCAGTGGGCAGAGTCACTCAGGAGGTAGAGGGTCCAGTAACAAAAGCCTCCAGGAGAACAGATTCCGCAGACATATGGTTACTGGGCATTCAGCCACCTCTCTATTTAAGGACTTCTAGGATGTCTTCAAAGGAGACATCTTCAAGAAGTGACCATGGGGACCCTTCGCTCTCACTGAAATCTATGTCTTCAGTGACAGACTCTTCTGGGGAGTCAACGTACTTCTTCTTGCAAGTTCCTTTCTTAGGGACCTCCTCGGTGGGATGTTCCAGGGAGGTATCAGAAGAGGAAATTACAATTCCCTGGGAGGGAACATGGAGTAATGGTTCTGGCTGCCCCTGTGGAAGGAGATGGTGAGGTTCTGAGTGCCGAGACATGATGGTAGAATATTTAGGATCTGAGGGGGAAGGCTCCATCTGATTTGTTGGAGTAAAAAACACCATCTTCATAGCTTTGATGGTAGAGAGGCTTGGAGGAGGGAAGGACGTTGGATCTGAGAAGACAAGCTTCTGAACTGTAGTCCCTCCCGTCCCGAGGGCAAACACTCTGGAAAAGGAAGCCAAAGTCGAGCTTTCCAGTGCCAAGGCTCTGAGGTGTAAAGATGGCTCCAAACGTCTCAGAGCCGAATGCAACACCTCAGATCTGAGAGTCAGAATACAGCTACAGGAGCTCCCTAGATTTGACTAGATCAGAGCTCTCAGGGAAACCCTCAGATCTGAGGATAGGTTTATCCTCAGATCTGAGTCAAATGGAAATGGACGGCTTAGATCCAAAAGCTCTGAAACTGCCGAAGGAGTCAGAGGTGGAACATGAAAAGGGGGGGGGTTGTAGACTTTCAATTGTCCTGACCCAGGGAGTAGGAGCTGAAGGGAAAAATACCAATCTGACCCTGTGGCAAAAGAATCTTCCTCACTACTCTCTCCATATCTTCTTTTGTCAGGTTCCTAGAAGACTGAGTGGAATAAATGGTTGGAGATTTTGGGTGTTCCAAGAAGGGTGAAGATACTCTGGGACAGGATCCAAAGTAGGGGAGTAAGGGATTTATCAGAAAGAAATTTTAGTCAGAATATGGGAGAAAATATAAGATTTCAGCACTTATTTCAAACGAATCTCGATACAGCTGGATGACCTTGTCTTTCGGTGGAAGCAGCAAATGAGATCTGAGGTAATTGGGGTTGCTGCACTGTGGATAAAGGAGAAGCTCAAAAGTTTTTGGTTGCCACAAGCTGAATCCGTGGGATAGGATCCAAACCCCAACAGTTGAGGATAGAATGAAAATTGACAACATCAGATACGAAATTTAATGGTACAATGGGCAAGCAGTTCGGTGAAAAATTAAGGCTGAAATTATAGGAAGTGAATATGAGATAAAAACCTCCCTAGTAGCCTTCATAATTTAATGCAGTTAAAGAACACTGCACAAGACAGCCAGAGCACTTTTTCATACGGCTTAAAGTTAAAGTTTTCTGAAAGAATACAAGCAGTTTTTCATACCTGAGAAGGGAAGACAGATAAGAAAAGAACAGACAGCAATCAGTGTAAGTGGAGCACAGGCTGTCGCATGCAGTTTACCATGGATAACCGTAATTTTAGATTAGATAATGCCTGCAGGTGCAGCCATCCATTTGGGGTAATTATTCCTTTCTGGAGAATTAAACATCACATTTTGAAGATGTACACAGTTTTTTGTGTTTGTTCCAAGTTAAATGGGGATGGAGATGCTTTGTATTTAGTTTTGTGCTTGATGAGGGTTTTTATTAACACAAAAAGTCTTGAAAATGTGACATGGTTGCAATGGAGATGAGAAGAAACAACTGTACAAAAAAATCAGCCTGACAAACATTAGAACAATGCACTGGCAAAACATATTTGTCAGAATTCAGATCAAACATTAGTATATGCATGTAACAGAAAAGCTGGAAATACACATTCAAAACACTGTCATCTATAAAAAGTGAGAACAATAGTTTTTTATCATAATGGCTATGTTGCCCATATTATCCTCAAATGTGAATGGCCTTAATTATATTAAGAAATGTAAAGTGCAAATAGCAATGCTGCAGTAGACACATATGGAAAGAAATGAACATGTGAATCTGACAGAGAATTTCAAAATGGATATTCAGGGGAATATCAGAGACAAAGGAAAACGGGATTAATTATACTAATTGCTAGAGGAGTTCCAAAAGTGACAGATGAAGGAAAAAAAAGACAAAAAATGGTAGCTCTGTGGTAATAGGTGACTATTGGCAAGGGAGGAGGATTACAATGTTATGGATTTACAGTCTACCAAAAGCTGCTTTTATGGAGCTTAAGAAAATTTTGGGACAAATAATTAGCTTCCACAAGGAATATTACTTACGGGTGGGAACAGGAGTGTTATTTGCAACAGTGAGGCTGTATCAGGGGGATTTTGAAGGGACAATGCAACAAGACGGCGTAGATTTCTGAAGAAATTTATGAAAATATTTGCTATAGAAAATGTGAATTCAGTAGGAGGATTTTTGACAGAATTTGTATATTATTCACAAGGTAAAATAAAGGGGCTACACTTGAAACAAATTATATTTCACAGTAACGTGCATTTAATTGAAAGCTTTGACACATATCCAATAACTATTTCTGATCGTGCACCAATAAAAAAATAAAATAAAAATGCAGGGTAATGAAATAAAAATTAAGACACCGGCCCTTTTCCACCTACCTGTTAAAAACAGAGGAATTTAAGAAACAGGTAGTGGAAATAATTCCCAAGTTATTAGGGAAGACATAAATATCTTCAGAAGTTACAGCTAGTGACTGGGATACAATGAAAATTGAGTTTAAAGAGAGGATTGAAATAAGAGAGAAAGAGATATGGTAGATAGTAATATAAATTACTTAGAGGGGCTGACAAAGGTTAAAAGTATTGCAGAATAAGGGGAATCTCACAAAACAAGGGGAGTACAAAATGCAGTGTGTGAAAAAGAAAATAAGGGTGTATTTAGTTAATGTGGCTGAGTTTAGAAAGACTGGTGTTAAAAAACAAGTTATGTACTTATCATAAAGTTCCATGTGAGTTGTTCATCTCGCCTCCATTCTTACACATGGGTTCGAAGCCAATCCATCGGCTCCGAGTCGGCTGCTTTACTAGCTGAAGATCTCAGAGTAGCTCGAGACCAGGTCCCTATCCCATGATGCTCTCTGTCCTACCTCAGATCTAGTTTGCTGTAATGGCCACCAAAAGAATAGTTTTCCAAGAAAGAAACTTCAACTGACAGGATGATGCAGGCTCAAACGGGGGAAGAATAATACATGACAACACAAAATTTAGATTATAGGGAGTAAAGGGTTGTCTAACAGGTGGCCTAAGATGAATGGTACCCTTCAGGAAGGCCCTACACAATCTGTAAGACATCAAATTAGAACCTTCAGCACCAAGATGAAAGTTCAAAATTGCAGCCAATTGAACTCTAATGGTGGCAGCTGCAGCACCTTCATGAAAAAGCTTAGATAGGAATTCCAGAACACTGGCAATCGAAACAACATAAGGATCAATGGGAAAAGGCAAATTGCTTCCATTTACTAGCATACAACTTTCTGGTGGAAGCCTTATGCGAAGACACAAGAATGTGTTGTACCTCTGAAGAAAAATCATGTGACATGGCTACGTTGGGAATCGGAGCAGCCAAGCTGTCAGTTTGAGGGACCGTAGGGAGGGATGTAGGGCGCCTGACGAATCTGTCAGCAGGTCTGGAACTGGGTCCAGCATCCAAAGTTCCTCCAGTTGATAGAGTCGGAGGAAGGGGAACCAAATCTGTCGAGGACAAAAGAGGGCTATTAAGATTACAGTCCTTACCAGGCTCTTAGCTTTCTGCAAGAATTTCGAAATCAGGGGTGTAGGTGGGAAGGCATACAGCAGTCCCGGGGGCCAATCGTGTACAAGGGAGTCCCTTGAGCTGTCCCCCAGAGGGGGATTCAGGGCAAAGTAGCTGCTGCATTTGACATTCATAGGGGATGCAAACAGGTCGCAGTAAGGCTGGCCCCATCTGCAGAAAATCATTTCTGCAACTTCATCTTTGAGAGACCACTCGTGCGGTAACAGAATGGCTCTGCTCAATTTACCGCTATCATGTTGGATTTCCCTGGGATATGCTTTGCTATCAGAAAGCGCCCGGTGGATACTGCCCACTGCCAAATTCTCAAGGCCTCTCAACACAGGAGGTAAGACTTGGTTCCCCCTTTCTTGTTGATGTACCAGATCAGAGACATGTTGTCCCATCTGTATCGCAATAGTCCCTATAGGCAGAGAGTCGTGGAAGTACTGCAATGCCAAAACCACTGCTCTCAGCTCCAGAACACTGAAATGCAACTGTGACTCTGTCTCTGATAGGTGCCTTGGGCTGTTCTTCCCTGAAATAGCCCCCCCCCCCCATCAGAGAAGCGTCCTTGGTCACCATGGCTGACAGCGGGGGAGAAACAAATGGTTGACCCAATGTAACTTGTTGCTTGGTCAACCACCAGAGAAGATCCTTCTTGCAAGAGTCCGTAATCATGATTAAGAACGACATCGGAAGTTGTTGGTAAGACCACTGGGTGAAGAGTAACCATTGAAGAATCCTCATGTGCATACGACCCAGAGGAACTGCTATGAGTGTAGCTGCCATGGTACCTAGTAGTTTCAGTACTTTATGGGCCGGCACTTTTCTTCTCTGCAAAATGTCTGAGACCTGGTTTCGGAGGGTGGTTATTCTGTCCAGGGGCAATTTTACTGTAACGGTTGTGGTGTCTAGTTCTGCTCCGATAAATGATATATGCTATGATGGCGACAACGTAGACTTTTTGAAATTGATAGTGATGCCTAACTGAGAGCAGAGATTGAGAGTGTGATCCCTGAACAGAATTAGTTGATGCCTGGAGGCGGCGGTAAGGAACCAGTCATCCAGATATGGAAACACTCAGAATCCTAGATGCCTCTGGTGAGCCGTAACTACTGCCATGCATTTGGTAAACACTCTGGGGACTGTTATGAGTCCAAAGTGCAGTGCTTGGAATTGGTAGTGACTGTCTCCCAGCCGGAAACGCAGATGATCTTTGGATGGCCTGACCATTTTGATATGATAGTACGCATCCTTGAGATCTATAGAGCACATCCAATTACCCACTCTGAGGAATGGGAGTACAGACTAAAGCATGACCATCCGGAACTTCTCCTTCTTTACAAATGTGTTGAGTCTGCTGAGATCCAAGATGGGCCTCCAGTCCCCTGTCTTCTTTGGAACTAAAAAGAATCTGGAGTAAGTTCTGGATCCTATCTGGTCTGCTGGGACTGGCTGGATGACTCTTTTTTTCTGCAGCCTCTGGATTTCTATGGCTGCTTAATCCCTGAAACTGGGAGGAACGTCTGGGATTTTTATCCCAACAGGTGGGTTTTCTAAGAATGGAATGATGTAACCACTGGTAATGAAGCTTTGTACCCAAGAATCTGTTGTAATTCCTAGCCAGGCATCCGGATACAAAGCCAAGCGACCCCCAACTGCTCCCAGAGTAGGACAGTCGGGCCTCCTTTCAGGAGCGCTGATAG
The DNA here is from genome assembly GCF_019279795.1 of Protopterus annectens. Taxonomy (NCBI): domain Eukaryota; kingdom Metazoa; phylum Chordata; order Ceratodontiformes; family Protopteridae; genus Protopterus; species Protopterus annectens. The sequence continues at coordinate 1,116,389,975 of NC_056733.1, read as the reverse complement.
GGCTTACCAAGGAACTGATCCCTGTCGCCCTGGTTCTGTGGACCCTCTCTGCCACCGTGGCGGCGTCTTCCATTATTACCCCCTCCTCTGCCCCTGGAGGGGGGTTCACTATGTGTGTTCTGGAAAGCTCCTTGGGACTTTTGTAACCACATTTTTCCACCTTTCTGCCTTTGGGGTATGGTCTTGTAGGGGTGGAAAAACAGACTCCTACAGCAGATTGAGTATTTTCCTCTTGCTCACAAGAGTCTCCTTGACTTTGGGCCCAAAAAGAGAAGAGCCATCGAATGGGGTGTTGACAAAGGAAGACATGAAGGCTTCCGCAAAGGAGCATAAGAGCATCCAGGACTGTCTCCAAAGAGCTATCGCTGAACCCACTGCCCGACTTGAACCATCGGCTGTATAGGAAATGAGCCGCATGGACAAGTTCACTATGCAGTGAAGGGTATTAAGTTCGGCTGTCACCTTCTCAGAGACAGCTCCATCTGTATTACCCTGCAGAGTACCTCCAAGCTCTTTTAAGAGATCTCTTTGAAGATGGGTAAAATGAGTCAAGTAGTTAAGAGATCGCATAGCAAGGGTTGCAGAACTAAAGATGTGTTTCCCGTATTTGTCCATCATCCTGGAATCCCAATTAAGAGGATGGACAGTAGAAGAGGTTTCTGACATCTCCTTCTTGGTGTCCACCACCACCACCATGGCATCAACCGGGACTCCCTTAGTGAGGAACTGCGTGTCTTGGGGGGGAGATGATAAACTTGCTGGGCCTCCAAGGGACTGGTTCCATAGTATCAGGAGACTCCCACAGCCCTTTGAGCAACTAATTCCATTAGTTCTTCGAAGGGCGGAGTTATCCAAGAGGTGGAAGGTTGAGACCCAAAGGCCTTCAGGAGCACCGACTCATCCTCAGTAGGGCTAACGGACTGCCAGTCACGCCCTCTGCTTTAGGACTTCCAGGATATCAGCAAAGGAGATATCCGCCGAGAGGGACAGTGGGGACCCTTCAAATTCCTCTAAGTTGGTGTCTGATGTCAAAGACTCCTGCTGGGAATCTAAATGCCTCCTCTTACAAAGTCTCTTCCTGGGAACCTCATCAGTGGGGGCTTCTGGTGAGGTCTCAGTAGAGCAAGGGTCACCCGATGGGGTTACCCGAGGCTCCGGGTCTCAATGCTTCACAGGGACCTGCGATGTAGAGGCAGAAAGAGGCACTTTAGGGGAGGAAGAGGCGGGACCTGACAACATGTGTGTCTTGGATGACATAACCCTCGTCACAGCATCAAAGGCACCACTGCTCCGACCCGAGGAAGCAGCCGGTTCCGAAGAAGACAGCAACTTCCCTGGCGCCGCGACAGTGGACTCCAAACCAGAGGACGGAGCTGAGCTCATCCGCGCCAAAGCCAAAAGAGGAAGGGTCAGAACCGATGTATCGGAGCAACTCTCCCCCCCGGATCTGACGAAAGAGTGTCAGCTCCCAGACTCTTCCAATGGAACCGAAGAAGTCAGGGTTGCAGAGTCGAGGGCACTAAACAGGCCTTGGCTCTGAAGGCTCCACAATCATCAGATCTTCCTTCCCTAGTTCCAAAGACCCTGCTCGGAGGAGGAGTAGTCACAGCTTGTGGTTTGGTCTTAGGCCCCCGAGGCTGGTTGGGTCGAGGCCGATAATTTAGCCAGTGCCGGGTTCTTGAGAAGCCTCTGCACCACCCGGTCCACATCTACATCAGAGAGGGTTCTCAAAGAACGAGTCGAAGGAACCGAAGATGCCACTGATTGAAGGATAGGCGACCTCAAGGTTTCGGGGACCGACTCCGAAATACTTGCTCGGTGCATGGCTCCGAAGACTGCTGAGCCGCCGACCGCACCTTAATGGTAAGGCTTGGAGCCGATGACTTGGGTTCTGAAGACGCCTTAGAAGACTTCGACCCCTTCGATGACTTGGAGGTCTGGTCAGTCTTGTCCAAGGACTCCTCAAAATCTGGCTTCAATAAGCCTCTAGCTACCAGCTTCCTTTGTCTGTCCAGTAAAACCCTACTACTAAAGGAATGGCAGATAGAGCAATCCTCCTGGAGGTGAACAGGCCCCAAACAATAAACACAATTCACATGGGCGTCCATAATGGACATCTTCTGCCCGCATTTTGGACACTTTCTGAAACCAGATTTTTGTTTTTCTTTATGGTCAGACATATCATAAACAACAGTAAACACTATGGAAGAAAACAAGATTACTATAAACTCTAATTTCTAGAGCAGTTCTAAGTTGTCAGATCCCTGAACAACTTCAACCTAATCCAATATATATATATATATATATATATATATATATATATATATATATATATATATATATATAGTAATATCCAAAACTAAGCACACTGTCTAGATAACAACATTATAACACACTATTAATAAGTATAACACTACACTATTAATATATATAAGAGGGATCGGGATTAACTAAAGAACGGGCAATGGCCCAAGTACAACCGCTCTGAAAAGGACAAAACTCGTCAACTTTAAATAAAGAAAATCAAAGGCTAAGCAGCCCAAAAGCAGTACAATTGTAAAAATTTTAGACTGCAAAGCAGAATAATGCCAAAAAGAGGTAAATATAAAACAAACTGGCCTGAGTTCTCAGATGACCTCCGATTTGTTGCAACGGCAAACTAGATCTGAGGTAGGACAGAGAGCATCATGGGATAGGGACCTGGTTTCGAGCTACTCTGAGATTTTCAGCTAGTAAAGAGGCCGACTTGAACCCATGTGTAAGAATGAATGGCGAGATTGAACAACTTCACATCAACTATTTTTTCATAACTCCAGATCACAAAAACGTTTAGTAGAATGACTTAGTCAGGAGAACGCTGAAAGAATTGTCGCCATACTTAGGCAACCTATAACAAGAAAAATAACTATAGATCCCATAGAGGTTTTAGAAATATTATGGAAATTTTACAAAAATCTGCATAAAGCAGAGAAAAGTGGAAATCAAGAAAGAATACAAATGGAGATATTTATGGGAAACTTAATTATGCCAATGTTAGAGGCAGACGAAACTCAACAACTAACAAGATAGGAGTTGATGAGAAAAAAACAAAAATGTATACTCAATCTTCAGGAAATTCTCCAGAAACAGATGGTATTTCTGTTGATGTTTGAAAATCAGGAGGGAAGAAAGTGATAAAGATCTAGAAGATTTTGTTTAACAGTATTTTAAAAGGAGGGGAAGCACCAACATATTGGAAGAAAGCTGTGGTGGCTGTATTACTTAAAGATAGCAAAGATCCATCAGACCCAGCTTCATCTGGACCTATTCAAATTTTAAACCACAATTATACAGTATGTCTACGCTAGCTAAACGAATGGGAAAGGTGCTGCCAAAATTGATAGACATGGATCAGTGTGGTTTTGTGGAGGTGAAACAAACATTTGACAGCATTAACAGAGCAACGATAATCTAGAGGAAAGCAGAATCTAAGAAAATACCTCTGTTGTTGTTGGTCTTGATGCAGGGAAAGCATCCAACAAAGTAAGCTGGGATTTAATGAATAAGGTACTAGAAGCATTTGCATTCCCTGATACAATAATAAGGGTAATTAGAAGGATATATGAAGAATCGGAGGCAAGAATTAAAGTGGGAGGGTTCCTTTCAGATAAGCTGCATCTGAAAAGAGGAAATAGGCTGGGGTGTCCTCTTTCCCCTTTATTTGCTTTACATTTAGAGTCATTGGCAAAGAAAATAAGGGACTCAGAAATACAAGGAAATAATGTAATGAAGAAAAGCTGGCTTTATTTGCAGATGATATTATTTTGTATTTGATACAAAAAATGATATTTCAGTGTTGTGGAACATTTTGAAACAGTTTCAAGTCTTTTCAGGATATAAAATTAATGAAGATAAAACAAAGCTTATAGCCGTACGTTATGTACCCAAACATGAATTGGATCAGCAATACCTTTATTTATGGGGACATGATAAGATGAATCATCTAGGAGTATGGATTAAAATGGCTTCTGTTATGGCAGCTAAGGATATCTGGGAAGAGACAAAACATAATACAAAAATTGAGAAACTGGAAACTTATTAATGGATACAGATAATTACGATACAAACAGTGAACATGTTTTTAGTCTCTAGTTTTGTATACTGGTCAGACATACTATTGTCAACCCAAGGAGAAATTATGAACAATTAATAAAGAATTGGAGGAATTTATCTGGGAGGGAAAGAGGACAGCAGTTAAGTGGGATAAGCTGATCCTTTCAAGAGAACAAAGTGGCCTAGGTTTAACAGATTTGAAGGGATATTTTAGAGCTACACAGTTAAGGTTTATATATGTAAACATAAGCAGAAGGTTATAATTCAAATTGGAAAGGGATGATGATGAAGCAACGGGGAAATTCAATAAACATACAGTGGGATTTTGAATGCAGATCTTTAAGGAGAATAACAACCATGCAAAATATTATATTCATAAAGTAGCAAAAAGTATTCTAAGAACTAAGTCAATAAGAGAATGGAGAAATGATATGTTGGCAGTAGGGATGACTTACTTCAATTAGGTACAGAAAATAGCCAGAGGGTTTTGGAAATTACTGGAGAAACCTGACAAAGGAAATAAGATATTGGGAACAAAAAATTTAAGCAGGAAAGGTAACAGAGTGGGATGAGGCCAAGAAGACTTTTGGATTGCAGGCTAGAGACTGCCTTCCTTACCAAGGCTTGATTTCAGAGTACAGACGAAGAAAAAGGGATAGTGGAAATTTAAGTGAAGGGCCTGCTCTGGTAGAGTTTTTAGTTGACTCTAGAACACAAGCAGCTGTTAAAAGGTATAATTAGTGGGGCACATTAAATATTGCATGGTAACTATAAGAATCAATCAGAGGGGGGTAGAAAAGATAAGGATGAGAGACTGAAAAAAGCAATTTACATGAAAAAATGGGAAGACATATGTAAGGCTCCCAAGTATGCAACCAAGTCCACAAGGTTTAGGATCTTTGCTTGAAAGTGTTTGCATAGGTATTTTTATACCCCAAGCAGACTTCAAATAGTTTTTTCTCAGATAGACAGCAAATGTTGGAGGTGTGATGGAGAAGAAAGAGGTAAGTGGGAAAGTACAGTTGTGTACCTACCATAAATGTAGATGTTTGAGTGTATTCACTGTTGCAGTCATTACACTTGGGTTATCCTGCTGGCAGGCTACCCGCAGTCGGCCTGAATTCCAAAGTCTAGGTCCGGCGTTGGTTGCTGTCGCCTCTACCCTGACATCAGTGCGCCAGGTGTATAAAAGATGCAGCCGACACCATTTTCTTCAGTTTTTCTTGCCCCAGATGTGAGGTGCCCCCAAAATGGTAGGCTAAAAATTTATGCCAATAAGTATGCATGCAATAACATAAACATTTCCTTCATCTACAAGCAAATACACCACATAGGTTGTATAGGATAGAGAAGTACAGATAAGTCCCAGCAAAGAAAAGGGGGATGGTGGGTGGGTAACCTGGACTGCAACAGTGAATACACTTGAACATCTACATTTATGGTAGGTACACAACTGTACTATGTTCCTTGTGTTTCACTGTTGCAGTCATTACACTTGGGTTGAATCCCAAAGCTGAGGTAGGGTGGCTGGGTCTAAATAGGATTAGGAGAGGCTATAAGGCCCTGCAAAACTGCAGTGACAAAGCCTGCTCTGGATTTAGAGTAGAGAGGCAAATGGTAGTGCTTGGTGAAAGTGTGCACTGAACTCCAAGTTACAGCCTCTAAAATGTCTTTGGTTGGTACCACTCTGAGGAAGGCTGCTGAAGTGGCTGCTGCTCTGGTAGAATGTGGCCTAATGTCCTTAGGAATTGATTTGCCATGTTGTGAATAACAGAATCGAATGCAGTGGCCTATCCATTTCGAAATAGTCTGCTTTGAGATAGGCTTTTCTTGTGATCCTGCAGCATATGCCACTAAAAGTTGCTCAGTCTTTCTGAAAGCATTAGTTCTGTCCAAGTAGAAGCGTAGCTGTCTGTGTATGCCCAAAGAATGCAGGAGTCTCTCCCCCTTATTCTGTGGGTTTGGATAAAAAGTAGGCAAATGAATGGTTTGGTTAAGGGCCACACTGGACACTACCTTAGGCATAAATGTAGGGTTAGTCCTCAGAGAAACCCTGTCTGGATGGAAAATGATGAAAGGTTCCACAGCCATGAGAGCCTGTAACTCTGAAACTCATCTTGCAGAGGTTATTGCTAGGAGCAGAGCTGTTTTCCAAGATAAGAACTTTATTTCAGCTGTATTGGCTGGCTCAAAAGGTGGCAGTGTAAGTTTCTCCAAGACATAATTGAGGTCCCATGTAGGTATTGGTGCTCTCCTTGGAGGTCTTATGTTTTTAACCCCTCTGAGGTACTGCCTTAGCAATGGGTGAGAAAAAATAGGTGGTTCCATATTGTAATGAGCTGAAATGGCAGAGGCATGGATTTTAATTGATGAGAAGGATAGGCCTTTGTCCAGCATCTCAGTTAGGTATTGTAAAATCTGAGGAATATTTGGTGCAAGCGTGTCAATTCCTTGTGCCTGTTTCCAAGCACAGAATCTCTTCCATTTTTCTGCATAAGATTTTCTGGTACTTGGCCTCCTGGCCTCCAAAATAACATCCATCACTGCTTTAGACAGAGGTGTGTTCTGAATAGCTACATTATTTGCCATGCTGCCAGATTTAGGGTCCTGAGTTGGCTGTGCAGGATCTGATTGTTTCGTTGGGTCATTAAGTGAGGAATTAGAGGCAATGTCCAGGCTGGGCCTTGAGACAAGCTCTTTAGGATTGGGTACCAGTGCTGGCGGGGCCAGTCTGGGGCAATCAGAATCATTTTTGTCTTCTCTTGTCTGACCTTTAGGAGTACCTTGGGAAGGAGAGGCAGAGGAGGAAAGGCGTATACTGTTAGGGCTTTCCAGCTGAATGATAGAGCATCCACTTTCCATGCTTGCTTGTGATAGGTCCTTGTGCAGAATCTCTGTAGTTGGCAGTTGTGAGGGGAGGCAAAAAGATCTATGTTTGGGCATCCCCATTTCTTTGTTATCATACTGAAGACTTGTTGATCCAGTTTCCACTCATGGGGATCCGTAATGTTTCTGCTTAGTTCGTCTGCCAGAGTATTTTTCTTTCCTGGCAGGAATTGTGCTTGCAAATGTACTTGATAAGTCAATGCTGTGTCCCACAAAGTCATGGCTTGTCTGCACAGGGGGTAGGAATGTGTGCCTCCCTGCTTGTTTATGTACCACATGACTGTAGTATTGTCCGTCCTTATCAGTAGTTGTCCTGGATAAAGAAAGTCCTTGAAAGCTGTCAGGGCATTTTGAACAGCTAGCATCTCTTTTTGATTGATATGAAGATGCATTTGGCTTGAGCGGCTCCGGACCCATCTGAGGGAATAATTTCCGAGTGTCCAATACCTTGAGTATCCAGAGGCCTAGCTGGCTCCATGTGGGAATTGGCAGCGGCCTGTGGCTCTGAGGTAGCGGGTGTCAGGGGCTGCGAAAGCACCTCACTGAGAACTGGCGACTGGCTTAGCGAAGCCTCGTCGTCGGTTTTGGACCTCGGATGCCTGTCCTTTTCCTTGCGCTTTTTATGAACTCCGGTCGTCGGTTGTTCCAAAGGCATTATATAATTGAATCTTCGGTCAAAGTAATGAAAAGCAAAATCGTACCGACGCTTAATAGTGTGTTGGTTAAATCTAGCGCAAAACCGACAGCTAGCAACGTTGTGATCAGGGCCTAGGCAAGGAATACAGTAAGAATGAAAATCCTTATGAGGCATTTGCTTCCCACAGGAAATACAAGTGTTAACTTTTTCTGACATTGGTCTGGAGCAAGAAAAAAGTTTCCCCAATGGGGTACTTAGCTTTAATGAAGACTTCGGATCTGAAATTCGAATTTGAAAATCTCAGGAGTCGGACGACCGGCACTTGCGAACTGCTTTTGCTTCGGGCACCGCACGGCAAGAAAGACTGAAGAAAATGGCAACGGCTGCATCTTTTATACCCCTGGCGCACTGACGTCAGGGAAGAGGCGACAGCAACCGACGCCGGACCTAGACTTTGGAATTCAGGCTGACTGTGGGTAGCCTGCCAGCAGGATAACCCAAGTTTAATGACTGCAACAGTGAAACACGATGAACATCATATGCTCTGGGAGTTTAATGAGTTGGCATATTTTAAAAATTCCCTACAGAGTACTCTTATCAGAAATATAGGTGATCAAATGGCTGTAAATAGGGAAATTAATCTTTTGATCTGGGATACAGGATCTGAATTGCCCAGTCATAGTAAGGCCTTACTACATTTAATTCTGTTGGCTGCCAAAAAAACAATTTCTAGAAACTGGAAATCAAAATCTACACCAACTATAACTGAGAAACTGATTATTAAAAAAAGATAAAAGAACTGGAAGGGGGATCTTTCGAAATGGGAATCAGCTAATTACATAGAAGTAAATGGAAACTGTGGGAACAATACATGCATAATAATATTCAAGAGGAGGAGTGAGGTTTAAGGGAAGGTAAGAATTCAGCAATTTTTTTGTAATGTTAGACTGATGATAATAGCATATTAAATATATGTGATGTACACTGTATTCAATTGGAAACATGTTAAAATGGTCTGCTTTGTTTTATGTTAATGTTTGCCTGTATTCTAAGTGATAATTTAATAAAGGTGTTTGCAAAACAAAGGAAAAGGGCTCTGGTGGGGAGAGAGAGAGGACAGGATGTCTTCAGCATCTGAATTCAGGTTCTCTGATCATGGGAACTTGCCCATATATATATCAGCCTTGGAGACAGTGACAGTGGAGATGAATTTCTCTAGCACAGGAGCCACTTTTCTCTTCTTAGAAGGGGTTCCATATACCAAATTTGAATCCAACTCAGGCCTCCAGGACTTAATAAAGCAAAGAAATCTTTCAGACAGTTGCACCACAAAACCTGAAGAAGCCCAGGATTGGGGTCGTACCCAGACACTGACCAGCCTAAGCTAAGGCAAGGTGGGATACACCTGCTAAACTTTTTGTTCTTTGTGCCTCCCATGATTAAAATACACATTTGAATCCTAAGTCACAGGCTGACAAATTACCCTAAAATATGGTCACTAAGAACTTCAACAAAATCAAAGTTATGGGGGATTCCTCCTTCACAGGATCATAAGTGTTACAAGGCAACTAAGTTATGATACCATTTCTGTATTGCCAGAACCCAGACTTAGACCTTGCCTCCCTTTTCAAGGAGGGCCAAGTCAGTCATACTGAATTTATGAATACCCATCCGGTTATCCAGCTTCTTTTGAAAGGCAAATAGTGTGTCACGCTGCTTATACTGGAGATGAAATTTGTTCCGGAGATGGGGTAGGTGCTGCATGACAAATCTATTCCTCCTCCTTGTCTTATTTCTTTGTTGGTGTAGATTTGGATATCTGGCCTTAGTGCTAGCTGGATCATTTGATTTATGGCAGTTAATAGAGAATTCAGAAACAACTTTGGGAAGAAAGGATGGGTTCGTTCAAAGTGACATTCTGTCTTTATGAAAGACCAGATAGGGCCTCTTGATACACAATGCCTGCAGCTCCGAGACTCTTCTGGCAGATGTAATGACTACCAGGAACAAAGATTTCCAAGACAAGAACTTTAGGTCACATTTAGCCATAGGCTCAAAGGGCTTTTGAGTCAAAGACTGAAGGACTAAAGTGAAGTTCCATGGTACTATGGGTTGTCTGAGGGGAGGTCTGAGGTTAGAGGTCCCTTTGAGGAAACCCTTGCAAAGGCGTAATGAAATAAGAGGGGTGCCATCTATACCATTGTGGAAGTTAGACAATGCCGCTAGCTGTACAAGAAAGTACAGTTGTGTACCTACCATAAATGTAGATGTTCGAGTGTATTCACTGTTGCAGTCATTACAATTGGGTTATCCTGCTGGCAGGCTACTCGCAGTCTGTATGAGTTCCAAATTCTAGGTCCGGCGTCGGGGGCTGTCGCCTCTTCCCTGACGTCAGTGCGCCAGGGGTATAAAAGATGCAGCTGACGCCATTTTCCTCAGTTTTTCTTGCCCCAGATGTCAGGTGCCCCTAAAATGGTAGGCTAAAATATGCCAATAAGCATGCATGCACAAAAAACAACTTTTCCTTCATCTACAAGCAAATACACCACATAGGTTGTATAGAGTAGAAAAGTACAGATAGGTCCCAGCAAAGAAAAAAAGGGGGATGGTGGGAGGGTAACCTGGACTGCTACAGTGAATACACTCGAACATCTACATTTATGGTAGGTACACAACTGTACTATGTTCATCGTGTTTCACTGTTGCACTCATTACAATTGGGTTGAATCCCAAAGCTAAGGTTGGGAGGCTGGAGCTAAATAGGATTAGGAGAGGCTATAAGGCCCTGCAGAACTGCAGTGGCAAAGCCTGCCCTGGATTTAGAGTAGAGAGGTAAGTGATAGTGCTTTGTAAAGGTATGCACTGAACTCCAAGTTGCAGCCTCTAAGATGTCTTTGGTTGGTACTCCTCTGAGGAAGACTGCTGAAGTGGCTGCTGCTCTGGTTGAATGTGGCCTAATGTCCTTAGGCACTGATTTGCCATGCTGTGAATAGCAGAAACAAATGCAATGGCCTATCCACTTTGAAATAGTCTGTTTTGAGATAGGCTTTCCTTGTGATGCTGCAGCATATGCCACTAGAAGCTGATCAGTCTTTCTGAAAGCTTTAGTTCTATCCAAGTAGAAGCGTAGCTGTCTGTGAATGTCCAAAGAATGCAGAATTCTCTCACCCTTATTCTGTGGGTTTGGATAAAAAGTAGGCAAATGAATTGTTTGGTTAAGGGCCACACTGGACACTACCTTAGGCATAAATGTACGATTTGTCCTCAGTGAAACCCTGTCAGGATGGAAAATGATAAAAGGTTCAGCAGCCATGAGTGCCTGTAACTCTGACACTCTTCTAGAGGAGGTTATTGCTAGGAGCAGAGCTGTTTTCCAGGATAAGAATTTTGTGTCAGCTGCAGAGGCTGGCTCAAACGGAGGCAGTGTGAGTTTTTCCAAGACATAGTTGAGGTCCCATGTAGGTATTGCTGCTCTCCTTGGAGGTCTTATGTTTTTGGCCCCTCTGAGGTACTGCCTTAGTAATGGATGAGAAAAAAAATAGGTGGTTCTGTGTTGTAATGAGCTGAAATGGCAGAGGCATGAATTTTAATTGATGAAAAGGAAAGGCCTTTATCAAGCATCTCAGTTAAGTATTGCAAAATCTGAGGAATATTTGGAACAATCATGTCAATACCTTGTGCTTGGTTCCAAGAACAGAATCTCTTCCATTTGTCTGCATAAGATTTTCTGGTGATAGGCCTCCTGGCCTCCAAAATAACATCCATCACTGCTTTAGAGAGAGGTGTGTCTTGAGAGGCTATATTATCTGCCATGCCGCCAGGTTTAAGGTTTTGAGTTGGCTGTGGAGAATCTGACTGTCTTGTTGGGTCAATAAGTGAGGAATTTGAGGTAATGTCCAGGCTGGGCAGTGAAACAAGCTCTTTAGAATTGGGTACCAGTGCTGGTGGGGCCAGTCTGGGGCAATCAGTATAATTCTTGGTTTGTCTTGTCTGACCTTGAGGAGTACCTTGGGGAGGAGAAGCAGAGGAGTAAAGGCATATACTGTTAGATTTTTCCAGCTGAAAGATAGAGCATCCACTTTCCATGCTTGCTTGTGCTAAGTCCTTGTGCAGAATCTTTGTAGTTGGTAGTTGTGAGGGGAGGCAAATAGTTCTATGTCCGGGCATCCCCAGGTCCTTGTTAACATGCTGAAGACTTGTGGATCCAATTTCCACTCGTGGGGATCCATTAGGTTTCTGCTTAGTTCGTCTGCCAGAGTATTTTTCCTTCCTGGCAGGAATTGTGCTTGCAGATGTACTTGGTAAGTCAATGCTGTGTGCCACAAGTTCATGGCTAGCCTGCAGAGGGGGTAGGAATGTGTGCCTCCCTGCTTGTTTATGTACCACATGACTGTAGTATTGTCCGTCTTTATTAGTAGTTGTCCTGGATGAAGTTGATCCTTGAAGGCTGTTAGGGCATTCTGAACAGCTAGCATCTCTTTTTGATTGATATGTAGATGCATTTGACTTGCGGACCATGTGCCCTGAATACATCTTCCTGCCATATGGGCCCCCCCAGGCGTAATCTGATGCCTCTGTTGTCAATGTCTGCCTGGCTGTGGGTAAGGTGACTTGCTGTCCTGTGTTGTGGTGACAGGCTTTTGCCCACCATCGAAACTCCTGTTGCAGGCAGGGAATGAGGGTAATTATTGTTTCCAGGCTGTGGCAATGTTGAGTCCAAACACTTTTTAGATACCATTGAAGTTTCCTCATATGCGGTCTTGCATATGGAATTAGCAGAATGCAGGATGCCATGAAACCCAAGGCTTGCAGAATTTTTCTTGCAGATAACTGGGTCTTTGTTGCCAACATTTTGAAATAAGTAGTCAGTTGTCTGTGTTTGTCTGGCATGAGATAAGCCATCTGGGCAGTTGTATTTAAGCTTGCACCCAGGAACATTATCTCTTGAGAGGGCACGAGTTTTGATTTCTTCTCATTTACTGTGTACCCTAGACTTGTCAGTAATCTTTTTACAAATGCCAGATGCTGTAGTAGAATGTCCTTGTTCTCCGCTTGAATAAGGCAGTCGTCCAAGTAAGGATATATTTGTATTCCTCTTTGTCTGCAAAATGCAACTACTGGTGCCAGGCACTTTGTGAAGACCCTCGGCGCAGTAGATAAGCCAAAGGGCAGTGCAGAGAATTGGTAGTGCATTGAGCCAGCTTTAAATCTGAGGTATCTTCTGCATGTTTGTCTGACTGGGACATGCAGGTATGCCTCTATTAGATCTAAGGTCACAAGCCAAGCCTTCTTGCCCAACATGGGCAGAAGCTGCTGCAGAGTCAACATTTTGAATTTTGGAATATCCAGATATGTGTTTAGAATAGAGAGGTCCAGTATTGGTCTCCAGGCTTTGTCTTTTCTGGGTACCAAGAACAGTCTTGAATAGAATCCTTGAACCTACTCTTGTTCTGATACTTGTTGAATGGCCCTCATGTCCATGAGGGATGAAACTTGTTTTTGTGCCTCTGCCCATTGATTGCATGGCAGGTCTGGCATACCGTTTTGCCTTGGCAGGGTGTGAAAGTGGAACCTGTAGCCTTGTGAAACTATATTTAGAACCCAATTGTCCTGGGTGATCATGTGCCAATTTTGTGAAAAAAGTGCTAGCTTTCCACCCAAAGGGGCTGCCAAAAGATAAGTGCTTGGTGCTGGAAGTGGAAAGTCATTGAGACTGTTTCCTGAATGGCTGTGATTTTTCCTCTCCGCTCTTGGAGGTAGAAGCACCCCATTGTTTAGGCCTGTATGAGCCTTGGGGCTGTGATCTGCCTCTGGGGCATCTGTATCTGCCCCTTTGTGGTCTATCTGACACTGGAAAGGACCAATTTTTTGTAGGCCAGTTCCTGCTAAATGTGTGAGGCTTTACCTGCAAGAAATCCTTGACTGTTTGCATAGATTTAGCTTTGTCCTCCATTTTCTTCAACACCTCTTCTGCTTTACCACCAAACAAAGTATCATGTTGTAAAGGAGCGTCTAATAGTTTTGCTTTAACATGATCTGGCAAATTTTGTTCTTTTAATCAAGCATGCCTCCTAATGACAGAACCTGTAACAGCAGCCCTGCAGGAGGCCTCAAGAGAATCAAAACCACACTGCAAAGTATGCTTTCCAACTTGTTCAGCTGCATGCAATAAATCCTGCATTTCTTTATTGTCTGCACATTCTGTATTTGCTGGCATTTTCTGTTTAAGCAATGATATAAGATATTGCTGATACTTAAGCATATGAAATTGGCAATTTAAGGCTCTTATAGCCAAGGTAGCAGAGTTATAAATCTTTTTGCCCCATCTGTCTAGGGCCCTAGAATCTCTATCAGAGGGGATAGGGTTTTTTGCAGTAGAAGCTTTGACCCCTTTGGGACCCTGAGAGATGGTGTCTGGGTCAGCTGCAGGTTTCTTATAGAGAAATATATGTGAATCAGGAACCCTGTAGTATCTGTCTGGCTTAACAGGGGCTGGTAAAGAGTCTGGAGAAAGACTGAACTCTGAAAATACATCGTCTACAATGTCTAAAACAGGCGGGATAGCAAGGGGCCTGTGCTGGGGCAATAAAAGGAAATCTCTGAGCCTCTTCTTGGATTCAGAGTAGTCATGGCTCTCCCAGTGGAAATGCTCCCTCATAGTATGCAGTGTTTCCCCAAAAGAGTAATCCTCAGGAGGAGAGGCTGAAGGGATAGATTTTTCAGCATCAGAATCCTCACAGGGAGGAATAGTGTAATCCTGTTCAGAGGAGGAATCAGAGGAAATGGAAACCTGGTCTGAAGATTCATATTCTAACTCTTGCCTAGGCCTCTTTTCAGGAGGGGGATGGGAACCCCTGATCAAAGTAATAAGGTCTTCGGCCATTTTAAGAATCTGCTTTTTAAGCATGGAGGCCTGTCCAGGTGAATGCTGTACTTGTTTCTTTGTCTTTACAGCTGCTTTAGACTTTGCCTTTGTAGCTGAAGTAGGTTTCACATATAACTGTGTAGGCCTGAAAACACCCTCAGAAACCGATGCCTGCTCAGCGGCTCTGGTCTCATCTGAGGGAATAGTTTCCGAGTGTCCAATACCTTGAGTTTCCAAAGGCCCAGTTGGCTCCACGTGGGAGTCAGAACCGGCCTGTGGCTCTGAGGTAGCGGGCGTCAGGGGCTGCGAAAGCGCCTCACTGAGAACTGGCGACAGGCCTAGAAGAAGCCTCGTCGTCTGTTTTGGATCTCGGATGCCTGTCCCTTTCTTTTTCTTTTCATTTTTTGTAAACTCCAGTAGTCGGCTGATCCGACGGCATTATATAATTAAATCTTCTGCCAAAGTAATGGAATGCAAAATCGTACCGACGCTTAATAATGTGTTGGTTAAATTTAGCACAAAACAGACAACTAGCAACGTTATGGTCAGGGCCTAGGCAAGGAATACAGTAAGAATGAAAATCCTTATGAGGTATTTGCTTCCCACAAGAAATACAGTTATTAACTTTTTCTGACATCGGTGTGGAGCAAGAAAAAAGTTTCCCCAACTGGGTACTTAGCTTTAATGAAGACTTTGGATCTGAAATTAGAATTTGAAAATCTCAGGAGTCGGCCGACCGACACTTGCAAAATGCTTTTGCTTCGGGCACCGCACGGCAAGAAAGACTGAAGAAAATGGCGTCGGCTGCGTCTTTTATAGCCCTGGTGCACTGACGTCAGGGAAGAAGCGACAGCAACCGACGCCGGACCTAGACTTTGGAACTCAGGCCGACTGCAGGCAGCCTGCCAGCAGGATAACCCAACTGTAATGACTGCAACAGTGAAACACGATGAACACCTGTAGAGGCAGAGGCTTCGTTATCAAAAAACTTAGCCAAATATTGAAGCACTGCAGTAACTGGTACTGAATACGGGTCTAGCATGTTATCCTTGGACCAAATGGAAAACCTTTTCCATTTATCCTGATATAGTCTACTGGTGGATGGTTTGTGCGAGGCCAGAATGATGTCTTGAACAGGAGAGGAGAGATTAGCTTGCCTGGTGACTAGCTGAAATGGAGAAACCAAGCTGTCAGCTTGACAGTGGACAGGTTCTGGTGGATCAACCCTTGGGGGTGAGTGATCAGATCTGGTAGAGGGTCCAGAATCCATGGCGGGAATACTAGGTAAGGCTGAAGAAAGGGGGACCAAACTTGTCGAGGCCAGAATGAGGCAATGAGGATCACCTTGCATCTCAACTGAAGAGCTTTCTTCAGGAATTGTGGGGTCAGAGGGGTGGGAGGATAGACGTAGAGAAGTCTTGTGGGCCAATTGTGGATCAGAGCATCCCTCAGTGACTCCCCCTGCAGGGGAAGTAGGGTGAAATAGCTCCTGCACTTGGTATTTGATGAGGAGGCGAAAAGATTGCAGCAAGACTGGCCCCAGTGGCTGAAGATTACAGACGCCACCTCGGGGTTGAGGGACCACTCGTGGGGCATAAGGATGCATCTGCTCAGTTTGTCTGCAATCACGTTGGAGCTCCCCGGGATATGCATTGCTGTCAGAAAGCAGTTGGAAGCCAAAGAACTTCGTCTGGCCTCATCCACCAAAGCAGGTTCTGTTTGCAAGAGTTGGTTATTCAAATCTTGTAATCCAGGGGATGACAGTTTGGGAACCATTGACACAGAAGGAACCATTGCAGAATTCGCATATGTAGCTTTGCTAGAGGCACTACTGGAATTGACGCAACCATAGAACCCAGAGCTTGAAGAACTTGTCTTGCAGGGACTGATGTTTGAGAGAGAATCACTCTGATCTGAAGCTTCAATCGGTGGAGTCTGTGAAGAGGGAGTGATACCAAACAGGACTTAAGTACTGAACATTGCTCTATGAACTCTATTTGTTGTGTAGGGATAAGATTTGGTTTCTCCCAGTGTATCGTTTTTCCCAACAATTTTGCCAGAGAGAGAAAGTATGTTTTAGGGCAGTTGCCAGAAGATTCTTGGTGGGGGCGGTGAGAAGCCAGTCATCTATATATGGAAAACCCGGAATCCTTTTAGTCTCAAGTGAGCTGTTACCACTGCCATGCATTTCGTGAACACTCTGGGAGCTGTTGAGAGACCGAATGGCAGGGCACATAATTGGTAATGACTGGCTCCTAGCCGAAAGAGAAGCAGACTCCTGGAGCATTTGTCCATCTTGATGTGGTAATATGCGCCCCGGAGATCTACAGAGCACATTCAATCACCTTCTCTTAAAAAGGAAAGGATGGACTGAACCGTGACCATCCAGAATTTGGTTTGGGTGACAGACTTGTTTAAGCTGCTGAGATCCAAAATGGGTCTCCAGTGCCCTGTCTTTTTTGGCACCAAAAATAATCTCGAGTAAAATCCGGATCCGCGGTGGTCTGGTGGGAATGGTTGGATGACTCTTTTTTTGAGACAGCTTTATAATCTCTGAAGCTGCTGCTTCCCTTTGACTGAGTGGAACATCGGGAAGTTTTCTTGGAAATTTTGGTTGACAAGAAAGAGAAATGGTGTAACCTCTGTTGATAATATTCTGCACCCAATGATCAGTGTGGTAATAGAGTGCCAGGCAGCTTGGTGCAGAGAGAAACGACCCTCGACTGCTTCCAGAGGTATACAATCGGGCCACCCCTCAGGAGTGCTGATAAGGCTGTTCAGAGAAAGAGTCCCTGGAGCCTTGGTTGCGAGGACGCCCTCTGCCTATATAGGGGCGTCTTCCAGAATTGTAACCCCCTCTGCCTCTGGGGGTATCATCACCATGTGTGGCACAGAAAGGACCCTGAGATTTCTTTTGCCACATTTGCCCACTCCTCTGATTCCCAGAGAAGGTATGTTGAGGGTTAGAAAACTGTAGGCCTATGCCAGACAGGGCTTTTCCATCTTGCTTTCACCTGGCTAGCGTGTCCTTCACTTTTGAGCCGAAGAGGAATGAAGCTTCGATGGGAGCATTCAGAAAGGAAGACTTGAAGGGATCCGTGAGGTCACAGATGCACATCCAGGCATGATGTCTCATAACAATGCCCGAACCTGCTGCTCTAGCCGCCCCTTCGGTCATGTACGAAATGGATATTAATTCCAGGGTTGCTAGCTGCGAGGCCACCTTGTCCCTGACCTCGTCAGACAACTGTCCTGCAAGTGTCCCAGTGAGTTCGGAGATCAAGTCCCTCTGGAGCCTCGTAAAATGTGCCAAATAACACGTTTCCCAAGTCTGTCCACTGCCTGCGACTCCCCGTTGGGTGGGTGGACAGTGGGACTTTTGTCAGCCAAGTCCTTTTTCGTGGCCACCGCCACCACCATAGCATCAACTGGTAACCCTTTGGACCAGTGCGGATTCTCAACAGGAGGGGACAGAATTTTGTCTGGACTCCAGGGGATCGCCTCAATCCAAAAACTTTTACACAAATATCAAAAATTATTTTACTTAGCTGAGAGCTCGGCTGAAACATGGATTTACGGCTACGTGACAAACGAGATCTGAGGTAACAGGGAGAAGGGCATTCTGGGTAGAGACTTAGCTCGAGAGCTTTTTTGGCTGGCGCGAGCTTGGTAATAGGCCGAATCGGTTCCGAGGGCTTGGAACCGAACCCATCATTGATGAATGGAAAGAAGATTAACAGCATCAGATCTAAGTATACAGATAAAGCTTCCAGTCTTTCTTGATAGTTCAGTTCTTTTATGGCCATGATCTTTTTAGTTACAAACTTCTGAGGTCCTTACAATCACTCAATATGCTTAGTAAGGTACATCCCAAAAAGGGCATTGTACCCAATGATGGACCTAATTAGTGTGGAGTACAAAGAGGTGAGGACTTCTTTTTATCTGGTGGAAATACCTTTTACTTTGAACTGTGCAAGGTAAAAGGATTTCTTAACCATCAATGCAATGATGGTAAAATGCGAGAAAGTTATCCAATCATGTACCCAAGTCTCTCACTACCTTTTCATTTTGAGATGTTGTGTTATCTATGCTACACACTGCAGCTAGGAGGTACATACCAAAAGTTACAATGCTGCACTTTTTGACACGGAGTTCAAGCCCATTTTTCTACACCAGCTATTGACAAGTGTAAGCTTCTGTTGGAGTACCTATACATCAGAGGGGGACTCGATGAAGACACCCAGCTTACAATCACCCATTATCTTTGTTAACCAGAGCTCCTTGTTTGATTAGAGCAGGTCTAAGAAGTAGATACTGAACAGCAGAGGTACCAACTCAGATCCCTGATCTGAAGGCCACTTTATTGGTCTCTGAAGATGCACATTCTACTCTTACTGCTAGACTCCTATCCCTAATCCAGTTGACCATCCAACTAACCACACATGGATCAGTTTGGGACTCCTTCAGCTTATTTAATATATTTGTATGTGGTATGGTGTTAAATGTCTTGGTGTGTGATCAAGGTATGCTATGGAGACAGCTTGCCCACAGTCTACATCTTAAGAAACCCTCACAAAGTTTATAACATTCTTTAGACAATATCTACCCTTGACAAAGTAAATCTGTCGGAAGTCGAGTCTGAGAAGATTTTTGACATCATACTTAATGAGGTCAGTTATGACACATCTTATGGCATTGCATACATGAATTATTAGGCTGACTGGTTGGTAATTCCCAGGGTCAGCTGTGAGGCCACCCTTGTGGAGTGGCATCACAACAGACGTGCACCATTCCCATGGGACATAGCCTGTTGCTAGGCTAAGGTTAAAGAGAAGAGTGTCTCGCTAGTGCTTGTTCAGTGCTATTAATTAGGTAAATGGCTGTGTTGTCAGGCTCCATGGATGACCCATTCTTTATTTCATAAAGTATATTCAATACAAATTCTTTTGTGATTGCTGGTGACTTCACTCACTAAATGTATTTATTTGCCAGCATGTTGACAATATACACTAGATTAGATTAAGGTAGTCCTACTATGAATAAGCTCTGAATAATATTTGGGCGTTCTTTCTTATTTTCCTTGCATAAATAAAGGAGGACTTCTGGTTATCTTTGGCTTCTGAAGGTAGTCTAATTTCATGGGATGCCTTTGTTTTTCTGATATCCTTTATTAGTTTCTTAGCTGGCTGCTTTATGTTTTCCTTAACACTGGGTGTTTTTCTGCTATAAAGGTTTAGGAGTTTCTTCTTTTTATTATTATAGTTTATTAATACCTGGGGACCATCACACTGGTTTGCTTTTAAACCTCCCCATTTGCTTGGATCTAGCAGGGACTGCCAATTTAATACATTTGTTCCAACTGTGAGTAAAACTATCTACACGGCTCTTTGCAGTATCAACATTACGGGTAATGTCATTAAACTTGGATTTAGAGAAATTACAGACTTGTACTCAAAGTCCTTGAATTCTGTAATTTTTGCTTCTGAAGATGATTTGGAGATATTTATGGAGAAGATAACTAGTTTGTTGTTTGAAGTGACCAGTGTGGGAGGTACCTTGAGGATAGTAGATATAAATGCTAAGCTTGACAGGGGGCAGGTCAAGCATATTCTGTTCTCTAGTGGGTTCTTTAACAATTTGATACAAGTAATTCTTGTCTATAAAATTTAAGCATTTTTGTGCATATTTATTTATTTATTTGCCATCTGTTGACCAGGATAATCCGACTGAGCTTGCACCCTTTTTCAGCGGAGGCCTGGGGAGAAAAGCTCCACAGTACAAAAAATGCAAGTAAAGATACAACAATACAAATTGTGGAAGAAAAAAATTCACATTACAAGTTTAGCAAGTAAAAAATCAACTGGAGTAAAGTAAAGTATATTAGGCACAATATAAACTATGTACAAAAGAATAAACAGGTGGCCATTTGCAGCAGTAGTAAGAGATCTTAGCAAGAGAGGCATTACCAAGAAGTTGTAGTTATAAAGGAGGAAGATAGGAAAAAGTGTTGGAAATGGAGGAGAATTGAAAGTGGTGGTCAAGCATGAGACTAAAATCAGAAAGACTGACAGATAAAAGTGTGAAGGAGAAAAAGAGAGAATGGTAGGAGAAACAGAGGAAAATAATGTCAGAAAACTAGGGGTAGGATTCTGGAGGGGTATGGTGAGCAGTAGCTGAATACTGATGTGAAACAAAGGAAGTTAAATAAGATAGCATAACTGAAAAAGGAAGAAGTAAACTGAAAGAGGTAGAAGGAAAGAGGGAAAGGATTATTCCAAGTGGGATGATTACAGTGACATCTTAGCGTGTTGTATAAGTAATTTCTGAGTGTTGGCTTAAATTCATGAGCATGTGTAATAAAGGAAGGTTATTCCATAACAGAGCACGAAGATAGTTTTACAAGTTACGTCCAAATGATTTTCTGGGTTTATGAATCTGTAAGACACATTGATCGGAGCTTCGGAGGGATCTAGGTGGGTTATAGAGGGAGACAAGACAGGATATGCTAGGGCAAGAGGAGGGCTTGTTTAGGACAGTGTGGTGGATAAGAAGTTGAGTAAATAAGAGTTGATTAGAAAACTCTAACCAGCTAAGAGTTTAGAGAGCAAGACACTGATGTCATATCCTGCAGTAGTGGTATCGGTCCCCCATTTTATCATTGAGCAGTCAAAGTTACCTAGGATAAAAGCATTCCTACTTTTGGGGGAGTTCATCAAGAATATTTATTAATGTCTTGTGATTCTGGAACCTTGATGCTAGCTTCCAATATTGAATGGTCTTAAGCTGTTGAAGGGATCTTAGGTATATCATCTTGAGAGGATATTCCAGAAACCGAACACTTACGAGCCTGTGAAGAGGCCATGTCAGAGGCCACAGACAATACTGACTTAGCAGTCAGAGACTGTTAAAAGTATCTTCCCTTGTATGGTGTCACTGGACCTTAAAAAACAAAGCTGTTGATCGAGTCTTCTGTTTTCCTAAATTTCTTCCATTTCTTTGAATGTTTTTTTTCTTCAGAGGAATACTGCTGGAGGCCTAGGATGGTGACAAAGTAGTACAAAACCAGGAATGCAATCTACTTTTTTGGCAGCAAACTGTTGCGGAGATTTCTGACAACACTGCCCTGGGATGAATGGTGCACAATGTAGATAGAAGTCCAAATCGTGCTTTGGGCAGAGGCAAAACAGACATGCTATGGAAATCATTATGTAGAATCTCTTTAGCACATACTGACTTTAATACAGATTTCCCCAGAATTATATTCTGAATCAAACATTAGCCAAGGAACATACGACTAGTAAAACATGAAAAAAGGCTCCTTTGGGGTACTCATCTGATTCTCTAATGAAGGCCAACCCAAGGACTACACACACTGTGGAAAACATACAACCTCTTTAACTTGATGGCAAGAAAGATCTAAACATGACACAGGTTGATACACCCTTTATACCACTGATGTCCTCAAATCAGAGGAAGAATTTTGTACAGAGCACTGCAGTAGGGGGGAGATATAAGCTGTCTGTTGGCCACCTGCAAGCAGGTGACCCCAAGAAGAGAGGACAGTGCTTTGACTGACTGTGTATTAACTTCAAACAATTTTACACTGAATTATGAGGACCTTTTTAATGTATTTAGTCATGATCTTGCCACTGCAGTGGTGGTGCTGTGGTAGCGTTGTCGTCTCACAGTAAGACGCTGTCCGGTGCGATTCTCAGCTAGAGCATCTTCTGCGTGGAGACATGCGTGGATGGGCATACCTTTGTTGAAGGTTGTGCGTCAGGGCTGGTAACGCGGCATGTAAAAATCAACTACCAATCATTAGCGGACCGGAGTTCTGCTGTGGCGACCCCTAACCGGGAAAAGCCGAAAGACTCAACAGTCATGATCTTGCCAGTTGTAACTAAACCTGACTTGCAGATGACTACATATTTTGAAGGTAAAAACAGTTTTAGATATTTTAAGAATTTAGTGTTATATGATTTTCTTTAAGCAAATTTGGAAGAGTTATTGCATTCCTAAGTAAGTAAATAGAAAATGGGCAATTTTAACCAAACATATTAACTTCTACTAAATAAGTTGCTCCTATAAAGAAGCTTACCGTTAATAAGCAATTACTAGGCTGGGAAATAAAACAATTGCTTGGTTTAATTGTTTTAAAAAATAGACTGTATAAAGGAAACATTGAATCTGCTTTTTTAGAATTTAAATAAATTACAAATCTATGCTGATTCAAACCCAGATTTAAAAAACAGTCTTAATGAGCAGCTGAATTAAAAACACATAAGGGAAATATCACAAGCTAGGTAGCAAAAGGTAATTAGTCAAGTTATCTCTGACCCACAAGGGCGTACATTGGAATTTAACACTTATTTTAACAATGTTCTGGACTTAAATAATAAAACTGATGATGAAGATGGTTATTCTGTAGAAGTTTTTTTCTTTTCACCATATTCATTTTAAGAAGAGCATTCTGCAGTTAAGTACAATAAAAGTAGGCCAGATGTAACTTTGGAATAGTAGAGATTAAAGTTTTTTGGATCTTCCTGTTGGTACTCTCTTTTGGCTCAGACCTACAACTGTTTAATTAATCTATTATACAGTTTTTCCTGACAACTGAAAAAGAACAGAATTTGTACCAATATTTGAAAATGGCTTCACTGATGAATTTGAAATTTTGGGTTGACGGATTTGCTTTTTCCTCATTCCTAAGACATTGGAGAGAGTTGTATCCAATCAGATAATAAACTACCTTGAACACTGGCAGATACTCAGACCACAACACAGAGGATTAGGATCAGGTTGCAGATTGTAACAACCATATTATGTGTTTGAGACATGGACGCCAAGAAATTCATTTGGCATCCATTTTGAAAACACATAATTCTGAATTACATTCGGAAAGACTCGATCATAATTCTTTGCAGCACATGTAGACTTACCTTCTCCATGTAGTATTAGCTAGCCAAATATTAGATTAAAAAAACACAAAGTATTACCCCTGCTTTGAAAGCTTGTAAAGCAGTGGGGGAGTGATTGATGTCCTTACATATTCCCTATCTAAGGGAAGCAGTTTAACTCAAAATGACTGTCTAATTTAGCAGACAGCAGGCAGAAAAAGCATCTGAAACTAAGCAATTTTTAATCCTGTTGCTGCTGTTTTCTGGTTATTGCTGCCCTTTTTAGTGCAAACTTGACCTTAACAATGTGTAGGGGGTGCTTAACAACTGTTAAGCACCAATCTAAATGCTAAGGTTAAGTCTTGCACTACAGCAACACTGAACCAGGATAAAATGTCAGTTACTTTCTGAGCATAATTGGGGCACTCCATACACTACTTCATGGTTTCAGATGTCACCACTCTGATTCAACTATGAAATTGATGATGCTAACATCAAAGGTAGGTTGTAACTTCCACACTAACATGTTGAAGACTATTCACATGGCTAATCACAGTGACATCATGTGTAGTCTAACAAACCTAGCAATGAATAAATATGTACTAGAGTAATGTACATTTTATTCATCTAGTAAAATACAACCTACTCAGATTGGTTTTGGTATTCCTGGGTACCAAACACTCAGAAGGGAGTAATGTAAAGCTCATTACTGGACCCTCTATACTTTCTGACTGTCGGGACCACTATCAGAAGAGTTGTTATCTGGTTTTAAGTCACACTGATGACAATGTTCTATTTGCAGGTCTGATAGATTAGCTTAATCTATTAATCAATAATAAAAGGGCAAGTTATGTCTTCTTACTACCATTACCTATCTGACCATACAACTGATAAAGCCAGCAACATGGAACAACTGGCAAATTCTTACTCCTTCTTGGTATTAACTTTGGGTTCCAAGATGACCTTTGATCCCATACTAACATGTTATGTAAGAAAGAGTATATCACATTAGGCCAGCTATATGTTGTTTCTGTTTATCTGCAGTACAATAGTCAGAGTTTGTTAGTCAAGGTGTTGCTGTTATCCAGTTGTGATAATGATAGTTTATGTTTTTTCTGGTTGCAGGAAAAGATATTTTCATAAAATTACAATAATGTATCATGTAGTTTTAAGACACGTCTAGGAGTTTATTTGGTATTCATCATTATGATGTTTGTGAAAAATCTATGCAACTGCCACTGCAGCAATATACAGAATTATTGGAATCAGTACATTGCTGCAAAATATCTATAGCTAATGTTTTATTACTTAAAATTAAGTCCAAAACATCCCCCATTCCAAGAGCCATTATATCCTACAAAAATGTGGTTATCATATTACCTATTGTTTCATGTAACAAACCTTTAAAGACATCTGTATGTTTGTTTTTTAACATCTATTTAGGCATGCAGCTGTTTTAATATGACAAATGGAACTGGCATTAACATCAATATGTAAAAATGAAAATAGCTGGGTTTTGGAGGAAAGAAAGCTGTACTGTAAATTTAAATGGTCAATCTCTTGAATGTGCTAATACAGTAGTTGATTTAGGAATAACAATGTATGACAATATATCGCTTAAAGAACATGTTATCACCATATGGCTTTAAAGTAAGTTGGTCTTTTATTTAAAACTACTACAACAAGGGATCCAAGAGCTTTAGCTAACTTATACACAGGATTAGTAACGCCAATTCTGGAGTATGATTCTCCTTTTTGCTCCTATAACAACACACAGGTAGTTTACTGGAAAATGTTCATAAAAGGTTTAGTAAATATATACACCATCTTTACTAAGATCATCATATTTTGAAAGACTGAAACAATTGCATTCTTTTAGTATTTCATATCAGTTACCAAAATGAAAATTATGATTAGTGCACTGAATATATAATGAAAATGTACACCAAATGATGTTTGGAATAACTTCACAAAACAAGTTCAGAAGTTAAATAACTATATCTGTATATATCTGCAGATAAAGTACATTTATCTACCTACCTATATATATATATATATAGGATCCACATTGCTGCAGTCCTAACACTTGGGGTAGTCCGCTGTCCCAGTCGGCCCGAATACCAAAGTATAAGGCTGACGTCGGTCAGGGCGCATTAGTCTGACGTCAGGACGTCAGGGTACAAATGCGCATGACCGACGCCATATCCTCAGTCTTTTCTTGCCCCAGATGTCAGAAGACCCTAAAAGATAAGGCCAAAACCAAAAAACACCAAACACTCCTGTACCAAATATATATACAATATATACAATTTACATAAGTACAACCCCACCCACACAACCACCCCTAAACACAGAGGGGAAGGAGGGAGGGTAAATTGGACTGCAGCAATGTGGATCCTCGAACATCTACATTTATGGTAGGTACAAAACTGTACTATGTTCTTCATCCCACATTGCTGCAGTCCTAACACTTGGGTAGAATCCCAAAGCAGAGGTAAGGGAGGCTGGCAAATCATAAAGAAGCTGGAGCTGTCAACATACCCTGCAAAATAGCCGTGGCAAAACCAGCCCTAGATTTAGAGTAGAGAGGAAGGTGGTAATGCTTAGAGAAAGTATGTACTGAACTCCAAGTAGCTGCCTCCAAAATATCCTTAGTTGCCACCCCCCTTAGAAATGCTGTTGAAGTGGCAGTAGCCTTAGTGGAATGAGGCCTGATCCCAGCTGGAATCTCCTTGCCATGATGGGAATAACAAAATGCAATGCAAAACCCAATCCACTTAGAAATAGTTTGTTTTGACACAGGCTTGCCCTGAGAACTCAAAGCAAAAGAAACAAACAACTGCTGAGACTGTCTAAAATCCTTAGTCCTGCTTAAATAATAACGAACTGCCTGTGTACATCTAAAGTGTGCAAAATCTTTTCCCCCTTATTTTGGGGATCTGCATAAAAAGTGGGCAAATGAATAGTTTGGTTTAAAGCCACACTAGAGACCACCTTAGGCATAAAGGAAGGATTAGTACGTAATGATACCCTATCCTTATGGAAAATCAAAAAAGGCTCAACCGCCATAAGGGCCTGCAATTCAGAAACCCTTCTTGCAGAAGTAATGGCCAACAAAAAAGCAGTCTTCCATGACAAGTATTTCAATTCAGCAGTAGCCAAGAGGCTCAAAAGGTTGTAGAGTAAGTTTCTCCAACACAAAATTGAGGTCCCAAGCAGGAGTAGGAGCACTACGTGGGGGTCTTATATTCTTTGCCCCTCTAAGAAATTGCTTAAACAAAGGATGAGAAAACAATGGTGGGTCACAATCATAGTGAGCTGAAATTGCTGCAGCATGAATCTTAATGGAAGAGAAAGACAAACCTTTGTCCAATAACTCAGTAAGATATTGAAGAGCCACACTCAAATTTGGCTCAGAAACATCCAAATCCTTTGCTGCACACCAAAATAAAAATCTCTTCCATTTCCTGCGTACACTTTCCTTGTACTAGGTCTTCTGGCTTCCATAATCACATTCAAAACTTGTTGAGGAAGCTGAGACCTGCTATGGTTCAAAACAGAATATGCCAGGCTGTTAGATGAAGAGAGTGAAGCTTGACATTGAGTAGATGCCCGTCCTTCTGAGACAATAGGTGTGGAATCAAAGGTAAGGGCCATGGAGGCTTCCTTACCAGACTCCTCAGCAATGGGTACCAGTGCTGCCGAGGCCAATCTGGAGCTATTAAAATCATCCTTGGCTTGTCTTGTCTGACCTTTAGGAGTACCTTTGGGAGGAGAGGCAGAGGTGGAAAGGCATACACATGAAGATTTTCCCAACTGAAAGAAAGAGCATCCACTTTCCAGGCTGTGTAATGAAACCTTTTCGTGCAAAACTTTGGCAGCTGGTGGTTTAGTGGAAGCGAACAGATCTATGTCTGGAGTTCCCCAGGACACTGTCAATGTCTGAAATACATGAAGATCCAGTTTCCACTCGTGGGGATCCATGATTTGCCTGCTTAACACATCTGCTAAGGAGTTCTGTGCTCCTGGCAGAAACCTTGCTTGAAGATTCAGTTGCAAGCTTAACGCAGTCTCCCATAAAATCATTGCTTGCCTGCATAGAGGATAAGAATGTGTTCCCCTTGTTTGTTGATGTACCACATGACAGTTGTGTTGTCTGTTAGAATCAACACCTGCCCTGGAAGAAGTAAATCCTTGAAAGCCAGTAATGCAAACTGGACTGCTAACATCTCCTTCATGTTGATATGTAGATGCTGCAGTCTGGCAGGCCACTTGTCTTGTATCCACGTTGCATTCTGATGAGCTCCCAAGCTGTGTCCGAGGCATCTGTCGTTAGAATCTGACTCGCCTCTGGCCGGGTCACAGAGAGTCCCTTGTTTAGGTGACATTCCTGAGCCCACCACAAAATTCCTTTTGAATGCAAGGTATTATTTGAATGACAGTGTCCAAATCCTGGCAGTGCTGTGTCCATACATTTTGAGATACCATTGTAGCTTCCTCATATGCAGTTTGGCATTGGGAAGTACCAGAATACAAGATGCCATGAACCCTAAAGCTTGAAGGACTGTCCTTGCAGTCAGCCCGGACTGATGAGATAGTTGATGGAAGTAAAGAGAAAGATTCTTTTGCTTGTCCGGGGTTAAAAAGGCCATCTGGGATGCTGTATTCAGTCTCACGCCCAGAAAGCACATGTCTTGAGAGGGTACTAGACTGGACTTTATTTCGTTCACAGAATACCCTAGGCATCTTAGCACTGCTATCACATATTCCAAATGCTGAAGAAGCACGTCCCTTCCTCGAGCCAGAAGCAGGCAGTCGTCCAAATAAGGATAGATTTGTATTCCTTTTAGCCTGAAGAAAGCTATCACTGGAGCCAGAACCTTTGTGAATACTCTGGGCAGTAGATAAGCCAAAGGGCAATGCAGAGAACTGATAATGAGAATTCCCAGCTCGAAAACGCAGATACTTCCTGCAAATTAGTCTGATAGGAACATGAAGGTAAGCTTCCTTGAGATCCAAAGTTACCATCCAGTGATCTTTGCCCAGCATAGGTAAAAGCTGTTGTAACGTCAACATTTTGAACTTGGGAATGTCCAGATAAGTGTTGAGGATAGACAGATCCAAAATTGGTCTCCACGTGTTCCCCTTTTTGGTACTAGGAACAGGCGAGAATAAAATCCTAGGCCCTTTCTGGCACAGGAACCGCTGAATGGCCCCTATTTGGAGCAACAGAGAAATTTGCCTGTGAGCCTCTTTCCTTTGTTGAGGAGGAATGTCTGGCATGCCTTTGAAAGGAGGCAAGGTATGGAAATAAAACCTGTAACCGTGGTGAATGATATCCAATACCCATCTGTCTTGGGTAATTAAACTCCAGTTTTCTTTGAAGAGTGCCAACCTTCCTCCCAAAGGTGCTGCCA